>NC_074716.1:33471512-33581512 GCF_947242115.1 Biomphalaria glabrata
AGCGGCCATGTTGATTTCCGTTAATTCGAATTAAACCAATCAAACGTGAGCATAGGCTGGCTTGATAGCTTGTTCTACTTGCCAATGAAAACATTAACAAAGACAAACATAAAAACTTAATTATAGCGTCCATAGAACTTGGAATTTGAATCGTTGGTAGGGACACACCACGAAAATAGATCCTAAAAGTATTCCATAGTAATTAACGGTTTGGTTAGTGCAAGGCCGGCCTTTGATAATCGGATGCCCTAGGTGAAACGAGTTTGGTGGCCCTAAAATAAATTCAAAAAAATGAAAAAGAAACAGCGAAAATTTTAAAATACACAATGTATTGAAATTCTGCATGTTTCTATAAAAAGTACACAATGTATTGAAATTCTGCATGTGTCTATAAAAAGTACACAATTTATTAAAATCCTGCATGTTTCTATAAAAAGTACACAATGTATTGAAAACCTGCATGTGTCTATAAAAAGTACACAATGTATTGAAATCCTGCATGTTTCTATAAAAAGTACACAATGTATTGAAAACCTGCATGTGTCTATAAAAAGTACACAATGTATTGAAAACCTGCATGTGTCTATATCTATTTTTTGTTAGTCCTATGCGAGGCCCTTGGGGGCTGCGTAGTTTGCCTAAGCCGAAGGCAGGCCCTTGTTGGTGTTATCTTCTGCTAAATATGTAGGTCACAATTGGATCTGCGTGGCCGTTTGAATACTTCACTCTAGTACTTGGAGACAATGTCTTGTTTCTGTTCCCCGTGTGGACACAATTCCCACAGAGAAAGTCTGCTGCACCAGTTGATCAATGAGCACACGACCAAGAAACATAATGTGCCCAGGTAATAGAATCTCTTCCAAATACAAGGAACGGAGTCTAATGAGGTCACCGTGACATCACTTTAGAAATAAAAAGTTGTACAAACATTTTATTGCAAATTTATGGAAGATGAAGTAATTGATGAACTGTTCATTTCTTGGACATTGTAGAATTAATTAAGTGTTCTCGTTCTACAAGCGCCTACTTGCCCAGTATCAAATATTCTCACCTCTGAAACATCACATAAAGACGATACTTTGTTGTCGCTAATTATTTAAAAGGTATCTTTTAAACATTGGTTTTGCTTTTATACAAACATCATACAGGTACGTCATGAAAAGAAATGAAAAAATTGCTTCAGAATGAATTTTTTTTATCCCCGCGACTAGGCCTTTAAAAGTCTTGCTTGGTGGCATAACATTTTTTTATCCTCGAGACTAGGCCTTTAAAAGTCTTGCTTGGTGGCATAACATTTTTTTATCCTCGAGACTAGGCCTTTAAAAGTCTTGCTTGGTGGCATAACATTTTTTATCCTCGAGACTAGGCCTTTAAAAGTCTTGCTTGGTGGCATAACATTTTTTTATCCCCCGAGACTAGGCCTTTAAAGTCTTGCTTGGTGGCATAACATTTTGTTTTAATTTTCCATACTTAAAACATCTTTTACTTCAAAATAAAAACTCACAAAAACTAAAGAGAATACATCAACAGCAACACATATACAGATAAAACATACACGGAGGATTTTTTTTCTTTGAAAGGTTCTAGATGCAGCACACTGAACCACTGGCAGCATCATGTTTTCCACTTAAGAGCTCATTCTTATGATTTGATTCAACATAAAAGGTTACCCATGTGTCATGGTTTAATCTCCTGACCTAGCCTTACATGGTAAAAAAGAAATTCAGAAAAATAATCTTAGCATCAATTCATAGAACAATAATCTTAGCATCAATTCATAGAACAATAATCTTAGCATCAATTCATAGAACAATAATCTTAGCATCAATTCATAGAACAATAATCTTAGCATCAATTCATAGAACAATAATCTTAGCATCAATTCATAGAACAATAATCTTAGCATCAATTCATAGAACAATAATCTTAGCATCAATTCATAGAACAATAATCTTAGCATCAATTCATAGAACAATAATCTTAGCATCAATTCATAGAACAATAATCTTAGCATCAATTCATAGAACAATAATCTTAGCATCAATTCATAGAACAATAATCTTAGCATCAATTCATAGAACAATAATCTTAGCATCAATTCATAGAACAATAATCTTAGCATCAATTCATAGAACAATAATCTTAGCATCAATTCATAGAACAATAATCTTAGCATCAATTCATTTGCAGGTGCAAACAGATGAAGACTAAAAAGTACAGCAGCCATAAAGATGGAACAATAATTTACACACACAAAACACAACTTAATAAAATACTCAGAAAGACACATGCATATTTCTTATTCCATATGCTAGGAAAAATTCAACAACTGGTTCTTGTTCCGTCATAACCTTAGAGCATTGAAAGGGTTGCCAGAATCAGCCAGGAAAACTAAGGACTTAGTAGACTTTTTATTTCTAATTAACATGCACGATTAGACTAAAACATGAAACAAGGCATAATTTTCTTTTTTTACGAAAAGTCTGTAATCTTAATGATAAGATATCATGAAAATAAGATATCATGAAAGACAAGAACAGTTAATAGCCCAAAGCGTAATAGCATCTGATCTTGATCTTGCATCAAGGTTAACTCCTAAAACCTCAGAACCTTAAGACATGGTAAAAATCAGAGTAAGCACCTCTCTATTAGTTCAATCGCCTTACTAGGCCAAATGGCTTTATCTGCAAAGAGTTCCAGGTTGGAGATGTCAGGCATTCACTACTTCACCTCTCAGTAGAAGCAGTGTCGGGGGAATGGTATCAACATTATTATGGATAGGAGGGTGGGCAGGATTCGAACCCTAGAAAATCGAGACGACAGTTCAGGTTTCATGAGCAGGCCAGGTATAACATATATATATATGAAGCACAAAGATAAACGTAGTTTAAGCGTAGAGGAAAACACACAATGAAATAAAAGACAGAAACATTAGAAAAATGTGAAACAAAATGAGTGGATAGCACTGTCCTTGACTTTGTGTCTCATACATTCATAATCACAGGGCTTCCTACAGTGGATAGCACTGTCCTTGACTTTGTGTCTCATACATTCATAATCACAGGGCTTCCTACAGTGGATAGCACTGTCCTTGACTTTGTGTTTCATACATTCATAATCACAGGGCTTCCTACAGTGGATCCTATGCATAAAACACATATGCACCAAACATTATAGTGACCGATAAAGATGCTGCTATGAAAGTCAACGGACAAAGCTACAGAGACAAACAGTATGTAGGCTAATATGCCAGACATTTCTCTGACTTGACACTTGTAAGGATTCATTCCACACTTTTTTTTTTGGCTCCAACTTTCCCTTCTGGATAATTAGACGTTCACTTGTGCCACGTGTCTCTGCCAGGGAGTTGACCTTTAATGTCCAGTTGGCCCTCAGGCTAACGACAACATATTTGCTTGTTAATCTGGTGGCCAAGTGTGGAGATTTGGGGACTGGTCACTCTTGTCATATTACCGTGGAGTTTTGCCCTTAAATGTGTGTGTATGTGTGTGTGTGTGAATATTGAGAGTCTTTAAGTAAAATAAAAGGGGAGATAAAGTAAGCACGTTAATGATTGCCTCGACCTACGTGTGTATGAATATATGTGTGTTTGATTGCCTCGACCTACGTGTGTATGAATATATGTGTGTTTGATTGCCTCGACCTACATGTCTATGAATATATATGTGTTTGATTGCCTCGACCTACGTGTGTATGAATATATATGTGTTTGATTGCCTCGACCCACGTGTGTATGAATATATATGTGTTTGATTGCCTCGACCTACGTGTGTATGAATATATGTGTGTTTGATTGCCTCGACCCACGTGTGTATGAATATATGTGTGTTTGATTGCCTCGACCTACGTCTGTATGAATATATGTGTGTTTGATTGCCTCGACCTGCGTGTGTATGAATATATGTGTGTTTGATTGCCTCGACCTACGTGTGTATGAATATATGTGTGTTTGATTGCCTCGACCTACGTGTGAATGAATATATGTGTGTTTGATTGCCTAGACCTATGTGTGTAGAAATATACCTGTGTGTATGTCTCGGTATATACTCTGTGTGTATGTTACAATTTTTTTTTGTGTAATTATTGTTTAACAAAATTGTTGGAAAGTTTCCCTTGTATACTAAACAATGTCAAGGACACTAAATTGAGCCTCCATGTTGCCCACAAGTAAAAATAAACTGGAGCTGGACAACCCAGTGTAATGTTCTTATCTAGTGACCTGCCTAGAACTTATAAATGCACAGTTATATCGACGTGTTGACCATAGTTTTTATTAAGTTTGATGTTGTGTCACTGTCAGAATAGGTCTGATGTTGTGTCACTGTCAATATAAGTCTGATGTTGTGTTACTGTCAGAATAAGTTTGATGTTGTGTCACTGTCAGAATAAGTCTGATGTTGTGTCACTGCCAGAATAAGTCTAATGTTGTGTCACTGTCAGAATAAGTCTGATGTTGTGTCACTGCAAGAATAAGTCTGATGTTGTGTCACTGTCAGAATAAGTCTGATGTTGTGTCACTGTCAGAATAAGCCTGATGTTGTGTCACTGTCAGAATAAGTCTGATGTTGTGTCACTGCCAGAATAAGTCTAATGTTACCTCACTGCCAGAATAAGTCTGATGTTACCTCACTGTCAGAATAAGTCTGATGTTACCTCACTGCCAGAATAAGTCTGATATTGTGTCACTGCCAGAATAAGTCTGATGTTGTGTCACTGCCAGAAAAAGTCTGATGTTGTGTCACTGCCAGAATAAGTCTGATGTTGTGTCACTGTCAGAATAAGTCTGATGTTGTGTCACTGTCAGAATAAGTCTGATGTTGTGTCACTGTCAGAATAAGTCTGATGTTGTGTCACTGCCAGAATAAGTCTGATGTTGTGTCACTGCAAGAATAAGTCTGATGTTGTGTCACTGCCAGAATAAGTCTGATGTTGTGTCACTGCAAGAATAAGTCTGATGTTGTGTCACTGCCAGAATAAGTCTGATGTTGTGTCACTGCCAGAATAAATCTGATGTTGTGTCACTGCCAGAATAAGTCTGATGTTGTGTCACTGTCAGAATAAGTCTGATGTTGTGTCACTGCCAGAATAAGTCTGATGTTGTGTCACTGCCAGAATAAGTCTGATGTTACCTTCATACAAATGATACATGTTAGAAAATGAAATTGAACAGATCTAAAATATGCACACAATATTATTGTACATAATATATAATTTCATTTGTCTTTGTTATTTGTGAATTTTAGTTCTTTGTATTTGTAAATGTAGTTATTTTTAAAATGTAGTTATTTGTGAAATGTAGACTTTTAAAAAAATGTGTTTTGCTTTACAATTCTCGGATGTTTATTAAAGTGGGAAGACTATTACATCCTATGCCAAACGTCCCACATGTGGAAGTCGGTGGGCTCGAACCCCGGATCATCAAGACGACATTTCAGGGCGTATACCACACGAGCACATTTTGAGACAACTAACTCATATAAGTCATTTGGATCTCATAGTTTATCATTTTCATGTATGTGTATTATTTTTGGATGATTCTATAAGTTTTCATAAAGTTCTACGTTATGTGGTTTAAATATCATTTTGGGGTATGATATTTTAGATTTTTGGCACATCGGCACATTTTAGGCCATGTGGTGCCCTCATTCTGGTGTCATGTGATCTATGTGTACTTGATAACATATAAAAAAATTCAAGCAAGCTACAAGTAGAGCTGACATCGCGACAAGGCTAAATAAGTATACAGAAACAGTTGCAGCGTCAACTGCCGGGTCGTCGGAATCAATCTAGACAACGACCAGTTGGTGCAGGTGCCAGCACACTGCTTGCGTCATGTGACAAACGAAGTGGTTCTACATCCCCATATATCAGACAGGTTGTTACTAACCCTAGTCCTAACTTCAATTTGCAAAATGTTAAGTACAACCGACTTTTAACTTCAACCCTTTGTAACTGTCAGCAATTGTTTACAGACTTTTGTTTTTGGCTTCTTTATTTACTAGCAGTATATTCTTCTCTGTTCCGAATACTGCACCCTGAAGTAAAACAAACCTAGCTGTATCAATACTAGCAAAATATCCTGACCCTTCTAAATTAAATCAACCAATCAAACGCTAGATTGCTCTTTAGCTGTAAAGCAAATCTTTCTATTGGTTACATTCGTTGATCGTTTATTCTGATCGTTCTTACCTCCCCTCTCCCCACCCCCACTACACCCAAACTCCAGTCTCCAACGTACTCGTGTAGAGGCAATAGATTGCTGGTGTAAGCACTATCGCATCATTTGACCGGAGCTAATCAACCGTGACCAAAGTTTGAGACACAGTCCGTGAGTTCAGCCGACAGAGAAAATGTGTTTAGTGAGGGAACAACTTATGTCGTCTGCTACATTGATAGGAAGTCATTGGAAGGAGGGGAGGGACTCTTGGTGAGGGAAGCTCGAGAGAAGTAAACCATCTTCGAAGGAAGCTTTACTCCATGATCAGATGTTAGGTTAAAATAAATAAACAATTGTAGAAGGAATTTGCGTATAAAAAGTTTCTGGAGTCGCAATGAAGTAACAAATGTCAAAAGAATTTGTGTACAATAAATTTTAAAGGCTTTGATACAGTAACAAATGTCAAAAGAATTTGTGCACAATAAGTTTTAAAGGCTTTCATAATTTGACAATAGTCAAAGGAATCTGTATAGAATAAGTTTGAAAGGCTTTGATAAAGTGACACATGTCAAAGAGATGCAAGGTCTTGATACAAAATAGTTTTGGAAGAGAGAAGGGTGGGAAAAGGTTGAAATGAAGCTATGTTGGGAAATGGGAAGTTAAATCACTGGTCCACTAAATATACATTCTATGTTTTAACAGTTCACCGTAGACTAATCCTTCATTTCCAGTTCATAAAGCTCTACTCGTCATTGGAGCTCTGTAATAGCTGGAAACTAGAGATCTGTTATAAATTGATATAGGAGCTCTGTTATAAATTGATATAGGAGCTCTGTTATAAATTGATATAGGAGCTCTGTTATAAATTGATATAGGAGCTCTGTTATAAATTGATATAGGAGCTCTGTTATAAATTGATATAGGAGATCTGTTATAAATTGATATAGGAGCTCTGTTATAAATTGATATAGGAGCTCTGTTATAAATTGATATAGGAGCTCTGTTATAAATTGATATAGGAGATCTGTTATAAATTGATATAGGAGATCTGTTATAAATTGATATAGGAGCTCTGTTATAAATTGATATAGGAGATCTGTTATAAGCTAAGGTCCTAATATCGCAAAAAGACCTTTGTAGTGGAATGTAATTGCTATTGGTGGTTGTTCTTGACCTACTTTTAAATCAGAAATGTTCAAGTTTAGAGAGGAAAACGTGTCAATCAAAGACTGGTAATAACGTCAAGACGAAGCAATACAAACAAAACACAGTCATATTTTTTTCTATGGCCGGAGTGTTACGGAAGATTACATTGTTCTAAAAAATGACTACAATGACATGCAATAAATTGAGATGGTACTTCTAGGAGACTGATTGTGAATGACGTTCAAGTTGGAGAGCTGGGAATCTAGTTGAACAAGATAAGCTGTGGACTAGCGAGGCATGAGAACACATTCGTATATAGCCGCCAATCCTTCAATTTGATTAGTTGACCTGGTCACGTGAGTTGTCGCATTTCCGCTCACGTCTTTTTATCAAAGGAAAATAATATTGCATGTAAGAAATGTTCATTTTTATAGAGTTGTCGCACTTTGTTTATTCCATAATTCGCGGAATTGGCACTGTTAGCACATCAACCATGTAATGGAGTTTAGATTTAAACAGTTCTAGTAAAGTTTTAGTGAAGTTGTCTATCTCATCCAAATATCTTGGTCAGTGACTTTATTTACCAGTACATCGCTATCTCATCCAAATATCTTGGTCAGTGACTTTATTTACCTGTACATCGCTATCTCATCCAAATATCTTGGTCAGTGACTTTATTTACCTGTACATCGCTATCTCATCCAAATATCTTGGTCAGTGACTTTATTTACCAGTACATCGCTATCTCATCCAAATATCTTGGTCAGTGACTTTATTTACCTGTACATCGCTATCTCATCCAAATATCTTGGTCAGTGACTTTATTTACCTGTACATCGCTATCTCATCCAAATATCTTGGTCAGTGACTTTATTTACCAGTACATCGCTATCTCATCCAAATATCTTGGTCAGTGACTTTATTTACCTGTACATCGCTATCTCATCCAAATATCTTGGTCAGTGACTTTACTTACCAGTACATCGCTATCTCATCCAAATATCTTGGTCAGTGACTTTATTTACCTGTACATCGCTATCTCATCCAAATATCTTGGTCAGTGACTTTATTTACCTGTACATCGCTATCTCATCCAAATATCTTGGTCAGTGACTTTATTTACCAGTACATCGCTATCTCATCCAAATATCTTGGTCAGACACATTCAATAGAACAAAAAATACGTTTCAATTATCTGACACAGTTTCTGTTTATAAATAAAATTGTCAATAGCTGTCAATTTAAGGTCATTGTTGTCAATACGATTGAGATGTGGGGTTGTATCATAGTGTGTACTACTGACCTTTTGTCATGCTGCTAGTTTGACTTTGAAATGACCGCAACTAATCTCCAAACTGTTAGATGTTATTTCTTCCTACACTCAATGACCTCCATATAAAAAACGAACTCCTTCAGTTTAATAAAGCCAATTTGGTTCCAACGTGTCGACTACATTTTAATAGAAGGAAAAAAATTTTTTTTAGTCTTCAAAAAGATTCGCTAAATAGAGCCACTAAAACTCTAATTAGTAATAACCTTGTGTGACAATAAACCACACACACATACACACAAACCACACGCGAGCTACACACATACAAATCCAACCTTAAAAAACATACACACATAAAAATAAAACATATGCATACACACACACACACCACACATAAATACGCAAACCACGCACACACAATAAAACTACACATGCACAATAGTTATTATGGTCAAACATGGGCGTAGCCAGGAAGTAACTGTAGTTTGTTTTAGAATAATATTGAAGATAGAGGTTTTCCACCTCAAAACGCTCTGTAAGGGGATTTTAAAAAAAAACATCTGGCGGGGTTTTAAATTTAAAAAAAAAGCCATCTATAGGAGATGGGTTTAAACTCAAAACCCCCAATTGGCTTGGCTACGCTCAAATAATTTTAGTGTGTAATTTGTTTTTTTTTTTCATTGAAGAGGTATTTTTTGGCTTCAAACACTACTGAAGAGGGGGAGGGTTAAACTAAAAACCCTTTGGCTACGCTCATAGAATTTCGATTGTGTAATTTTCTTTTTTTATATTGAGGAGGGGGTTTATCGTCAATTTTGGAGGGGGGTTTAAAATCAAAATCTTCCTTAACTGTGCTCTTGGAATTCGGGGATTTTCGTTTGCATTTTTTTGTTTTATAGAAGAGGAGGATTTAACTGCAACAACCCCTAGTAGGGGGTTTTAAACTCAAAACCCCCTGGTAGGGAGTTTTAAACTCAAAACCCCCTGGTAGGGGGTTTTAAACTTAAAAACCCTTGGCTGTGCTGGGCATGTGATGGTTTAGTATTAAAATCTCATCTAAAATAAACAAAATCAAAGCAAAAAATCAGTCACTAAATTCCGCCCCCCCTCGCCCGGGGGGAGAGGTTCATTTCGGGAGGGGGGTGAACACCAACCCCCCCCCTGGCTACGCCCATGTGGTCAAAAGTTGAAATAATAAAAAGGGTAATTTTGTAACACTGACGTGAGAGGACGTGATACAGGACCTTAGAAGACGTCTATTGTTAGATGTCGTCACTTATTTATAGTAATTTAAATGTGTATTTTAATTTTGTATCTCACCACAACATTTCACCTTGTCTCACTAAAATACTTCATTGTGTCTCACCACAACATTTCACCTTGTCTCACTAAAATACTTCATTGTGTCTCACCACAACATTTCACCTTGTCTCACTAAGATACTTCATTGTGTCTCACCACAACATTTCACCTTGTCTCACTAAAATACTTCATTGTGTTTCACCACAACATTTCACCTTGTCTCACTAAAATACTTCATTGTGTCTCACCACAACATTTCACCTTGTCTCACTAAAATACTTCATTGTGTCTCACCACAACGTTTCACCTTGTCTCACTAAAATACTTCATTGTGTCTCACCACAACATTTCACCTTGTCTCACTAAAATACTTCATTGTGTCTCACCACAACGTTTCACCTTGTCTCACTAAAATACTTCATTGCATCTCACCACAACATTTCATTGTGTCTCACTAAAAGACTGTATAGTATCTTATCACAGCGTTTCACTGTGCCTCACTAAAAGACTTCATTGTATCTCCCACAAGAACTTATTGTGGACTAAACATTTTGTTACTTTGACGTACATCTTGTTAAGTCAATGATAAAATTTCTTAAACAAAGAATGAACAGAAAAGTTGACCTAACAAAGATTACTTATTGAACAGAAAAGTTGACCTAACAAAGATTACTTATTGAGCAGAAATGTTGACCTAACAAAGATTACTTATTGAGCAGAAATGTTGACCTAACAAAGATTACTTATTGAACAGAAATGTTGAACCAACTCCACAATGAACAGATAGGTTTAATAACATTTAACGTTATACATTTCTGGGTTTATTTCAGTTGCTCCTATTGAATGCTGGACAGAACTTACAGATAAAACTAATACAACCTTCTGGGGAGGAAATTCTTCCCACGCCTGACGAGTGGACAACGTGGGTGAGTTAAAGAAGACACTGAGCGTTGAGTAGTCTACATTTGGGAAGGGGGAGGGAGGAAGTATCCTCTGTTACCCCATTCCTTAGTCCAGGCCCTACACTATTTGAATGGCAAGAAGATTTCGCTGTTTCACCAACATCGCTGGGTTGGGATGACATTAAGCCTTGGACGTCTCCATCAGCTAGTCTTGTCCTCTCCACCCCTCACCCCTCCCCTTACCCACAGTCACCTCCCTTCCTTCTAAATACATTGTTACATTGAAGATGTTCGTTGAGAAGACAGAGCTCACTATGTCTTGACTTTATTCATTTTCTTCACACCGTTTTTAAAGTGAATGTTTGTAGAAAGGCTCAAGAGAACACGAAACCAGAAAAAAAGAAGAACACGTAAGTCCATATTCTGCATATGGTCAAACATGGGCGTAGCCAGGAAGTAACTGTAGTTTGTTTTAGAATAATATTGAAGATAGAGTTTTCCACCTCAAAACGCTAACCCTAACCCTAACCCTATCAATTACTTTGGATCAGTCATGTAATTAAATTTGTAATAGATCTAGACCAACTATAATAAATCAATGCGATTAGAAATATTTTTACCAATTATTTAGCGCTATGTCTTGCTTTTTGTTTCCTAAGTACACTATGATCCTATCAGACAAGGTCTGGACCAGTTGACAGGGGTGGAGGAAGAAGAAAAAGTGGACAACTGGATGAAAGCTACCGTTATTTCAATTGTACAAAAAAATTAATTTCAGCTTTGTTGTTATTGTTTAAAAGTATTTTTAGCGGCCCCCGAAAGGGGGAAAAAAACCTATTAGTTTTGTGTGGCCTGTCTGTCCGTCCGTCCCGTTTAGATCTCAGAAAACAGAAGAGAAAATGAAATAGGACATCATAATATTTTAGTGTTTTTTTTTCTAAAAGCGAAAAATTCAATTGTTTAAATCCATTATGCAATCAGTTTTTTTTCAATATTAATAATAACAAACACTGGAGGTTTTTTTTAGTAAGGGAGATGACCATTTACCATTTTTAACACATTTATGCAAATGGTTTAAGATTTTTGGTAAAAAAAAAATTTTTTTTTTCTACAATTCTATTGCTAAGTTACGTTAGTTCTGTCATACTTAATACTACATTTATAAAAAAATTTTTACTCTTTTTATTAATGAGAAAAAATCTATTTACTATGCAAATAAGTTGGACATAAATTAAAACAACAACTAATAAGTAGTTTTTCATATTATTTCTTGAATAGCAAATGCCACCGGTAAATACCAGAGAGAACAAAATTAAAGGAATTTGTTGTTGTTTTTTTACGGAAATGTTTTACCTTCTTGAGGCTTTGAATAAGAGACTGACCCTTTACAAAACAATTAGATCAATTAGATATTCATTATAAGCCATCAGTTAAGCCAGGTTCACATCTAACTTCAAATTCACTCTCATCTATGCCTTGGTCTGCTGTAAACCTTCTTTCTCCATTCTTCTCTGTCATTTGCCGTTGATAGAACTTCATTATGATATTCTTTCCTTTTTACCTGCCTGCGTGTACCATTTTTGATAGAATTTAATACCGATATTCTTCTGAAAATATTGAAACCTGCTTCAGGGGCCGATTTTGAGTTTGTGTTTCCACACAAACTGTCTTTGTCACCTTGTACTATTTTCTTGTTGTTTAATAGATTAGGAAGTTAAGTTATTGTTGTGTAATTATTGTTCTGTCACTTAACATTATCATGGTGTGTGGGTCAGAACATTATCATGGTGTGTGGGTCAGAACATTATCATGGTGTGTGGGTCAGAACATTATCATGGTGTGTGGGTCAGAACATTATCATGGTGTGTGGGTCAGAACATTATCATGGTGTGTGGGTCAGAACATTATCATGGTGTGTGGGTCAGAATCATAAAACAAAATGAACAATGATAGGAAATACAATCGATGTACTTTGTGTTCAAACAAGTCATGGTTCAGGTCATTTTGTGGTATTTCCAAGGAACTATTTCACAACAAAACACAGCTCTGGATGTCATCCCGTACGTTTCGCACTTCTCGTAGGTTCAATTGCATGGTCGAAAGATGGACTCATATAAAATTGTCTAAACCTTAATTAAAACTTTATTTAAACTGTATTGTGGAAGCGGGGAGAGAGGGGCGGTGTAACAATGAGAAAAATGTCGACACTCTCCTAGGGAAAAGGTGTTTAATATCAAGAGTTTTGTATTTTTTAAAATTATGGCCAAAGCTTTCTTGCGTCAAAACGACTCGAGCCACATTTGCCCACGCCAAATCGGCTTCGTCAAAATGCTCGCGTACCGCGCTGAGTAGTCGAAATGTGTCAGTCATAAAAGTCAAGACAATTCTAATATTAAATTATTTCATGGAATTCAACTTTTTGTGGAATTTTTGTTGGTGTTGAAATCTTCGTGTTCAATTCAACGTTCAAGTTGGATATCAAACAATGAATTGACGACATTTCCGATTGATTTTAAAGACATGATTTAATTGAGCGTGTTGTTTGTTTGTTTGTTTTTCATCCTTTTGTTTTTGCACTTATTTCTTTCCTTTCACGTTTTCCTACCTTTTTTTACAAAAGCTCTTATCAATTCACTCTGTCTGTCTGTCTGTCTGTCTGGTAAAAAGTTTGAACATATTTTGTTCTCCCATTTCTCAGCCTCGGATCAAGTTGAAATCTTGCACACAACTATTCATTGATTTTGACAAGACATGAATCAATCCAAAAATTAACCAATTACTTAATTAATCATTGGTGATGAATTATTTAGTTTGATATGGAAAAAAAGAGGACTAAATTCTATGTAATGAGAGATATGGATGTATATTTGGATTTAATCCCCCTATTACGTTTGGACACGTTTTTCTCCTACTTCCAATTCTCGGATCAATTTGAAATTGTGCATAATTATTCATAGTCAATGACAATAAACGAATCAATCCAAAAATAACTAATTAGTAAATTGTGTTTGTTTTATGTAGCAGAAAGGTAGCTTGTTATAAAAAAAATTTTTTTTTACTCTTGCTTTTTTTTTCTTCCTTATTATCTTTCTCTTCTCTAGTATAAAAAATGGCCTTGTATTATATAAACTTTTTTTTTTAAATTTCAGACTAACATCACACTATTGCCGTGAGGGCAACTCCTTCGCCGAACAGCCGCCCAGAGAGCAGTTTCTTCGCCACGTACTGGAAACAACTCTTTCGGCACACGCTATTTCCCATACATGAACTTCTTCAACACATTATTGACCTGAAAGCAACTCCTTCAACACACTATTGACCTGAAAGCAACTCCTTCAACACACTATTGACCTGAAAGCAACTTCTTCAACACATTATTGACCTGAAAGCAACTCCTTCAACACACTATTGACCTGAAAGCAACTCCTTCAACACACTATTGACCTGAAAGCAATTCCTTCAACACACTATTGACCTGAAAGCAGCAACTCCTTCAACACACTATTGACCTGAAAGCAACTCCTTCAACACACTATTGACCTGAAAGCAACTCCTTCAACACACTCTTGACCTGAAAGCAACTCCTTCAACACACTCTTGACCTGAAAGCAACTCCTTCAACACACTCTTGACCTGAAAGCAGCAACTCCTTCAACACACTATTGACCTGAAAGCAACTCCTTCAACACACTCTTGACCTGAAAGCAATTCCTTCAACACACTATTGACCTGAAAGCAACTCCTTCAACACACTCTTGACCTGAAAGCAACTCCTTCAACACACTCTTGACCTGAAAGCAACACCTTCAACACACTATTGACCTGAAAGCAACTCCTTCAACACACTATTGACCTGAAAGCAACTCCTTCAACACACTATTGACCTGAAAGCAACTCCTTCAACACACTATTGACCTGAAAGCAACTCCTTCAACACACTCTTGACCTGAAAGCAACTCCTTCAACACACTATTGACCTGAAAGCAACTCCTTCAACACACTATTGACGTGAAAGCAACTCCTTCAACACACTCTTGTTCTGAATACAACTCCTTTACAACTTTGATGCTAGACCATGTCAGTAGCTTTGACTGTCGCTGTCGCTGTAGTCTCGGCAGTAGCAAACACCTACGGCCTGTATCCTGGTGGCAGGAACCACAGCGGCGTGGAGATGGGTTTGGAGAACGTGAGCACCAGCACAGTCCCAGGGAAGGAGTTGGAGAACATTACTTACTTTAACAAGTGAGTTCATTGGAGCATCAGTCTTTGAGTCTACCAATAAATGTATAAGACTAAGTCAAACATGCAAAAGGCTTTGTTCTGACAAAAACATTAAATGTTTGCACGAGTCAATACACTACAATCACAATTAAGTTCCAAAACTGTTAATTTCAAACTATAGTACATGTAGTTAGGTTTCATGTAGTTAGGTTCCATGTAGTTACGTTTCATGTAGTTAGGTTTCATGCAGTTACGTTTCATGTAGTTAGGATTCATGCAGTTATGTTTCATGTAGTTAGGTTTCAAATTAGAATCAATCTACTCGATGAATAATAATAATTATCTATTTTATATAGCGCTACTTTCATGCTTATAGCATGCTCAGAGCGCTATGATCCAATCTCATATGTCAATCAATTATTGTTTATTAATTATTTTGTTTGATATTGTATAAGAGCAATAGCTTGTACATTTTTGATGCTATAGTTTTTAGGACGGAGTTCTTTCGCTTTAGGTAAGCTTTGTGTTTTTGTTTGCTTGTTTTAAAATCTGAAATTTAATTTACTCGATCTTTCTCTTTCTCCATGGAGATGAGTATCACTTCCTATGCCTGATTGACTAACAGACTCATTCATTTCATCTATCTATCTATCTATCTATCTATCTATCTACCTACCTACCTATCAACCACTTCGATTTCGATCATTAAAATATCGTACTCGGATGAA
This sequence comes from Biomphalaria glabrata, assembly GCF_947242115.1. NCBI lineage: Eukaryota > Metazoa > Mollusca > Gastropoda > Planorbidae > Biomphalaria > Biomphalaria glabrata. Next base: position 33,487,260 of record NC_074716.1, read on the forward strand.
ATAAAGTATAAAATAGTATTTTTATTTTTTTCGTTCACGGCAAGTGGGAGAATCGGTGATAGGTTTGTTAGTGAATGAGTTAGGGCCCTTGAAAATACATTATAGATGCATGCTACATACATTTTGTTGATTGATGCATGGATGATTAAAGATAAGCAAATGTTTAATTCTATCTCCAGGTGGGAGATCTCTACGTCACTGGAGGGTATTTTGGTACCTATTGTCTTTGTCATCACTTTCATTGTCGGACTGGTCGGTAATGGGACACTCATAGTCTCCGTCATTGCTAACAAGGTCAGTAGGAGTTCATTCATTCCAAAAACTGTGTTAATTTTGTCAAATGAAAAGTCATTAAGTATTAATGGGCCAGTGTTTAATTGGTCAGTGTTATTGTATTAGTAATGGTCTACAAGGCTTAGTTAACAAAAAAAAACAACAACACTTTTTCTTTAAGATCCAGAGACATTTGACTTGATAACAGAAAATTGTCAAAATAAATCTGAAATTGAAACCCTGATCCCCAGTGCGTAAACAGAAACGAAACACCTCCTGGAGAGCTGAAGAAAGAAATCTAGTTTCGCATTCTTGGAGTTCACATTTATTATCTAAAGTAGAAAATCAAAACTTTGTTTTCATTCTGCTGCATTTGATTCACTTCTAACTGCGCGAGATCTGCAAGCTATAGACATGTTTACACTTTACAGTTATCTCCCTTCGGTTGTGCCCCGCAGTGAATGCTCATTATGTTCACGTGTTTAACTTCTGCTCGAGAACTGAAACAAAAATAAAAAATAGTTTTGAATTTTCAATGAGAATTTTGATTTCTTAATTTAGATCTGCATTCTAAGTTTAAATCACTTTAAGTCGCTTATACTTGAGTATTTCTTATCAAGGCCAATGTAGACATCTAAATGACTCTAAAAATAACACAATGACTGTGATGTTTAGTTTTAAAATTCAATGAAAGAGAAAAATTGTCGAAGAAAGAAGAAGTCAAAGTAGAAGTCAAAGTGGATCTAAATAAAAAAGAATAATAATTATAATAATATAACAATAATAATCTTTATTATCCGTGAGGAAATGTTTTACAATTGTGCATTACAAAAAAAAAAAAAAAACAATACATGATTAGAGCAAACATTTGTACACCAGCACACAAGATCTACGTTCATACCCCAGCTTCTCTTGAACATTACATGCGACATTTAGAACAGTAAGTTGTATTTTGTTCAATGATTTAATTGACAAAGGAACAAAAGAGTTTCTGTGTCTATTTTTGTGATCCGTGCCATATCTTCTTTGTGAAGATCAAATGTTTAAATCAGGAAGAAGATGGTGATTTTTTATGCTCAAAATCTTTATAGCTTTCTTAGCAATATGTTTCTCCAATAGGTGTCCAAGTTGCGGCTTTATTGTTGCCTCTGATCTTATGCGAACCAGTTTTGACAATTTTATAAAATTGTCAAAGAAACAAGAAGTCAAAGTAAATCTAAATAAAACTTATGGCAAACTAAAAAAGACAATTTATATCATCTCGAGTACAATCTCCAAAGATTGTTGATGTCATGAATAGATCAAATCAGTAGTACCCAAATGTTTTCCCAAAAGGAACACTGCACACATTCTAAGTATTTATCGTAACACTTCTCTGGTTATGTAGAGACATTACTTCATGTGGTGGCCTACTAGTTCATTATTCCAGGAGCTCTTTGAACATCTATTCAGGACTTGCGGAACATTAGGGTTCCGCCGAATACAGTTTGGGAAACACTGAATTCAATGAGATCCCGAAATGTTTTGGTTGAAACTCTATTTTACTCTAAATATATTCCGATTGTGAACATACTCATCTTTGAGCGGTCTTAGCATTTTTAAATATATTTTCCCCATCAATTTGTAATTATTTGTTTACTGAGCTATTCTCATTGTAAAATCTAATAAGCAAACCTTGAATAATAATTACGGTATTTTTAGTTTTACACAACGAAATAATTTTTTTTATGAAATAATCCCTTTTGATAAGAAGATATTTTTTTTAAATTGTAAAGGCAACTCCTTTCTTCGGTACCTCAGTCATTCTCGTCAGTTTTAATCAGTAGTCCAAAGTCATAATCTCAATGTTGCTTGGTCAGTGAAAAAGAATTTGATGGATTCAATCACAATATTTGATTCAAAACCAGAAGGTCGTTAGTTCTGCATCGTTAGGTCACGTGCTGCAGTCACTATTGAATATAATTAGACGAATTATTTCAAAGAATATTACAACGTCTTTTGGTGTGCGTGTGTGGGAGGGAAAATTGACTCAGCGCTGCCTAATTTTTGAAGACATTTTACATAGAACCAAACCTCGGTAAGATCATCTCCAGAATTGGTACATCAGGGTGATGGCAGCGACCTCAATAGTGTGTTTGCTGTTTATTTTTCCATTATCACTTTGCGAAGTTTTAGATATACTTCAAATATACATTTCAAACAAAGTTTATTCTCTTATGAGCATTCGTTAGAAATGAACATTAGTTTGTGGTGCATGAGTACAGGAGGTAAGGTTAGATGTTAGGGTTAGATGTCAAGGTTAGATGTCAAGGTTAGATGTCAGGGTTAGATGTTAGGGTTAGATGTTAGGGTTAGATGGTTAAGGTTAGATGTTAGGGCTAGATAGGGTTAGGGTTAGGGTTAGGATTTAGGTTTGATATTAGGGTTAGGGTAGGGTTAGGGTTACATGTTAGGGTTAGGGTTACATGTTCTGGTTAGATGTTAGGGTTAGGGGTTAGGGTTAGGTATTAGGGTTAGGGTTAGGGTTAGATATTTGGGTTAGGGTTAGATGTTAGGGTTAGATGTTAGGGTTTAGGGTTAGGGTTAGATATTTGGGTTAGGATTAGATGTTAGGGTTAGATGTTAGGGTTAGATGTTAGGGTTAGATGTCAAGGTTAGGGTTAGATGTTATATATGTGTACGTTTACTTATAACATGTTGTTTTTTCTTCTTCAGGTGATGTGCAATATCCCCAATATCTTCATTGTCAGTTTGTCGATTGGCGACTTTCTTCTGATACTGGTCTCTGTACCGGTCACTTCATTCTATTACACATTCAAAAACTGGCCCTTTGGTGAAGCCATGTGTAAAATCAATGAGGTCACTCAAACCATTTCTCTAGGCGTTTCCGTCTTCACGCTGACCGCCCTGAGCGCCGACCGTTACGTTGCGATTGTCAACCCCATGGCCAAGCTGACCGGGCGCACCTTGCGGACCACCATCGTCACTGTAGTGGTCATCTGGCTGTTGTCCACACTGCTAGCCCTTCCCGACGCTATCTTTGGTAAGGAAACTCGTTACGAAATCAACGGGACGGTGATTCTGATCTGCCACCAATTCGAGCCGCTGGACCATGATCACGGCAAGATTTTTTTTATGCTCCGGTTTGTCATCTTTTTCCTCCTGCCCATTATCACCATCGGATTCTTCTACATCAACATGGCGAGGATCCTCATCCGAAGTAGCAGCAACGTCCCGGTGGACTCCAAGACTGGCGCCGTCAATCACAACCGTCAGATGATCGCCAGGCGTAAGGTGGCTCACGTGGTACTCAGTTTTGTCATTATTTTCATCATCTGTTGGCTGCCGAGACACATTTACCTCATTCTCTGGAACTATATGAACCACGAGTACGATGAATTCTGGCACGTGCTGAAAATCCTGACCTTCTGTCTGACCTTCATCAACTCTTGCGTGAATCCTTTCGCGCTCTACTTTCTGAGCGGACAGTTCCGGAAGTATTATAACCGTTACCTGTTCTGCTGCTGCCAGCGAGTGCGATACGATAGCCTTGAGCCCACGTCGACCATGCACAATCTGCACAGCACGAGTCGTAGGCAGAGTCTGACCAACACGTCTATCGTCCACTCTCAGTCAATGTGTTGACTAGCCGGCTGGCTTTTGAAACGAACAAGTCCGGGAAAGCAACGAGCTCAGTGCGGGAGTGTGGCCTCTAGTCATTTCCAAAGTCCAAGATATCAAACGGGAAACTTCTTACAGGAAACTGTCATGTGACTGTCATGTGACGAGGTAATCAAAACTTGTACTGTTGGACTGAACAATCAGGATCGTGAATGGTTTTAAAACTTGTATTCACTGAAACCATGTGGCGCAGGTTTATACACTTCTTGAATCAAAGCGAATTTGTTATAACTACTGACGCCCAGAGAGCTCGCCAATAGAACTAGAATCGATCATTGGAATGATAAGAGGAAGTCATTAACTGGCCACGACACTTAGAGAGAGAGAGAGAGAGAGAGAGAGAGAAAGAGAGAGAGAAGATAGATCTGCTAGAGTGAGTCTGATATCGGGAGATTGTCAAAATGAGTATATTGGCATCGGAAGAAGAGGACATAAATTAGGGCTCCTCTGCCATGATGAGAGTCTCCACGTGACTTTTGATGGATTAAGTCATTACTGTAGACAGAATGTTTGGCTTTATGTATTTCCTTTCGATTGTTTGTTAAAAAAAGTCTAAGAAGAAGAACAAAAGATCTACCAAATGTATCGCCTATTTATGGACGTTCTCAATATGTTCACTTTTAAAGATTTAATGCTACTATATCATGGCTTGTGTCATCAGGTGTCTTGTCATATGTGACATTCAAGACACACAACCCTAAAGAGACATTGTCAATACCGCATCTATACTGTTTACATTTAAAATAACTTATCATGATAAACTTGTCATGCTATTGTTACTTCTATAGCTTTACTGAACAATGCTCAACTTGAAGATCGCTTGTCAGTTAAACGTTTCAACTGAATGATACTGCTTAGCAACCAGATGATAACCAACACATACGAACGAATTCGTGCTACACTCCTCATATGGGTCGGTTCATATTGAACACGATAATGGCACACACTTTTACATCAGATTAGCGCCCTTACATTGGCTTAATCTATTTATATCATCTAATCTGAGATTTTTTTCTGACTCTTCTGGCTAGCCCGGCCTTCTAGTAGCTCATCACATTAACATTGGATTCTCTCTTCTGGCTAGCCCGGCCTTCTAGCAGCTCATCACATTAACATTGGATTCTCTCTTCTGGCTAGCCCGGCCTTCTAGCAGCTCATCACATTAACATTGGATTCTCTCTTCTGGCTAGCCCGGCCTTCTAGCAGCTCATCACATTAACATTGGATTCTCTCTTCTGGCTAGCCCGGCCTTCTAGCAGCTCATCACATTAACATTGGATTCTCTCTTCTGGCTAGCCCGGCCTTCTAGCAGCTCATCACATTAACATTGGATTCTCTCTTCTGGCTAGCCCGGCCTTCTAGCAGCTCATCACATTAACATTGGATTCTCTCTTCTGGCACCAATTTCAGCAAGATGTGGATAGAAGATTTTAGGAAGTGTTACAGCGTTGATACTTGTTAGCACTAGGAGGAGGCATTAGTCATTCTGTAGAATGCCTAATAAAAGTTAAAAAAATTATAATTGATTGTATTGACTTAGAAGAATGAAAGACAGATGACCTAGGCCTATATATCTCTATGAGCAGTGGAACAGTTCGATACTTCTTGTCATACGAAAGTGTAACATACAGAACTCAAACATCCGAGTGTGGAATTGAGTTGAGTTCCACACATGTAGCTCAAAATGAAGTAGCAATATGAATCCCACCCCCCACGCCCCATGTAATGAGAGGCCGAGACCTGGCCCTACATCCAAGACGACTGCTGAGGACGGGCCCAACAGGAAGACTCGATGAAACTTGGATTTGAGTGTTTTTATTATTTTTTTGTATGATCCTTTGTATTTTGTCGACCTGGGACACTTGACTGTCAGCGAGTTTTGTCAGCAAGTAAAAAGTGTGATAAATGGATGTTTTAGAGTGTCAACATTATATGTTTGATAACTTCTTCATTATGTTGTCTGGACTTGTTCATTGGAACGTTTTTATACCGGAGATTATTCTGTACAGAAATATTCCTTTTTATATTCTAAATGCCAGAGTTTTTTTTTCTGAATAAATAAATAAATAAATAAATATATATTGTGCTATGATTTCTACTTTAACTAAGTATCTTGCAATTTATAATCAATGCATTTCTTCATATATCCGTGAACGGTTGTTATAAGATGATATTGACTAAAGAGAGAAACAACTAAACTGAACCAAAGATAAACCAAAAATCAGCGTATCTCAAACTGTAGGGCATGTCATCCTCGAGTTAGAATGTATATTTTATTTGCGAGAGACGTTTGCAACAAGATCGACTCAGAATCAGTTTTTTGTCGAAGGATACATCTTTGCTGAAGCGAGTGTACTGGACGTTCTCATGTCCGAACGGACGAATTTCTCCCGGCAGTCTGACATCGTTTCGTTGACTTTGGACTAAACAATGCTACACGTTTAACCAAGCCTATAGATATTATACCTAGACTATAAAAAAATGACGAATTCGTATCCGTTCGTTATGTAGGAAACTCTTTTTCAGGCTGGCTGACTCAGGCAACCCATTCCATGTTCTAAACATTAGAATGATTATTAGTATTTTGTTACATATGTTAGGTTAAAAACAAATAGTCACTTTTTATAACTACTTTATTAAACAACATCTGGTTTCAGGTTTTTGAAGTTGTTCACATTTGTGTGTACCGGCACGTCCAGTCTGGGGGTTCTATATCTATTGAGAGCTCCAAGATCCCTCAACTCAAGAAAACATTAACAGACACAAAATAGAGCAGTGAGATTCATAACAAACGAATATTCACATTTGACTAGAGTAACACCTTTAGTAAAATCACTAAATTTAGAAAGCCTTCAGGATAGAAGACTTAAAAGTAAAGTAGCAATTATACATAAAACACTGAACCATAATCTTCAAATACAAAATTTAATAAAATATTCAGAAAGACACAAATATAAAGGCACATTCCTCGTCCCATATGCTAATACAAATTTGTACAAATACTCCTTCTTCCCTAGTGCTATTAGAGCATGGAATGGGTTGCCTGAGCTAGCCAGGAAAACCAGTGACTTGGCAGAATTTAGGTCATTGGTTAATATGCATGACCAAATGCATGACGCGTGGGACGTAATCATCTTCTTTTTTGAAGTAACGTCTGTATTATATAAGAAGATAAGATTACAAGAGACGGTGCGCAAAATGTTTCTTAGCATCTATTTTTAAACCTAGACTGGACAATTGAAATGAATTCTTATCCGACTATCATCAGCTATATATATATTGTTATGTTTGTAACTCTTTTCCAGGCTGTAAGGGAAGTCGCCCCGAATCTATGAAAATCTTTTCTGTCTTAGAAAAGTAATGATCTTCAGTTTTTTAAGTTTAGACATAATGCAAAATGCGGATTTTAAATAGAATGGGCTATCAATCACAGAACTATATATTCAAGCAAATCTATAAAATAACTCCATTTCTTGTTAGTTTCCATTGAGATAATGTTTCGAAAATCCTAGATCGAAGTAATTTAGGTCTTATGATTTTAATCATCTTGCGTAGCCTACATTTAAATAGATTGATTACCTAGATCTTACTAGATTATGCATCTAAAAATTGCAAAATAATAATAGTGCTCATATTTCAATGTTCAATTACTAGATCTAGATCTATACATTAAATTATATGTTACATAGGTTAGGGTTAAAAAAAAACCAACCACGCTACTTCCTATAACTACTCTACAAAACAAAGTCTTCTTTCAGCTTTGTTTCAGAACGCAGGTAAGCGATTCATTCCGCTTTTTTTTTCTTTATTTTTATATGACCTGCACTCTTCTTACTTGGAGAAAAAGTTTGTTAGGGTTAGGGTTAGGAGAATCCATTTCTGAAGCTTTGAATGCAGGAAGTCTCTTGGTTTCAAAAGCTCATCCCCACACCTGACTTGGGGAGCATAAGTTTGACAATGGCCGCCCCCCCCCCCTTTACCTTGAATGTGCAAGACATTCAGAGCACCATGTTACAAACACTTTGTCTCTAGAGTTATTTAAGAGTAAGTCCAAGACTGCTTTATAAGTTATTCCAAAGTTGACATCACCTCACGCCGTCTGTCAGGTACACAGTTTTGAACACGTTATTTCACTCACTTCCAATTTTCGGAGCAATTTGAAACTTTGCACAATTATTCATTCTCCCTTACAAACTATGAATTCATAAAGTAAAAAATCAAATTAATTAATTAATTAGTGTTTATTAATTAATTTTGTTTGATACTGGAAAATTATATAAATATGAAAGTATTCAGAAATATGGCTAAAAGTGTTCTTTCTTTGTTTTAAAAATAGTGTTCTGTATAATTTGCTTGTTATTTGGAATTGACTTGTGATATGTACTTTTATGTACCTGATATTTGTAAAAATTGTTTTTGTTTATTTTTTTATTATTTTTGTTTCAAACATATGATTCATTTGTTATAAAAATGGAAAGCTTTCTTTAAAATATATTTTTGTATGATAGAAGTATAGTCATATATAATTGCATAGGTATGTCTGTATTACTTTTGATCAGTTCATCACTTTCACTTCACATTGAGGCTATGTCCATTTGATGTAGGCCTACTATAAACTTCCACTATCACATTGGATTAGTGGAAATACCCAAATTGTGTTTCAAAAAGACCACAACACATGTTGAGAAATACTATCTGATCAAAAAGAAAAGAATCTAAATTATAATTAATTCTTCACATTATCAATATCTAAAATAATATTCGAGCCATTCTCTATTTTTTTTGTTAGTTTGTTTATAGAGCTTGATTTAAATAAGATGACTTCCTTGGATGAAGTAGTGTAACCATCTATAAATAGAATTGGAGTGTCTACTAAAAATAGCACAGAGCTTTTGCAACTCCTCTCCCCCCGTATTTGTTGTCTGCACAATTTCTTGACCTCTCTCTTCTTGTCATTGAGCGGTTACCACGTGACATTTGCACGCAGTCAAATAGTTTAGGCATCGATTCTTTATTTATATACTCAAAAATGTTTTCAAATGTTTGCAAAAGTTTTTAATAGTTCCCATTTCAACATGTTGATATTTTTGTGTTTACAATGCTGTGATCATTTTGTGGATATTTTAAAACAAACATTCTGACCAACACAAAGAGGAGGCCATAAGATCTAAACAAAGTTGAAACAAAAGATTGTTTAAAATCGTCTTGGTGTTGACTGAAACCACACACCCACCTGCACAAAACCTGCTAGACAATCCTCTTATTGTACATGTCTTTGTTTTGTCTTGTATCCTCGCTCTACTGCATTATGTCTACAGCCATGCTCCATGTTTTGAATGCTATTGTTGCGAGATGTGAGACTCAAATATTTTGTATGCTCAGGCCTGATAAACAACAACTGGTTATAAAGATTCTATATCATTCACTTGTCTAAATAAAATTCATGAACAAATTGCGACTGAAACAAATGTAGTCTTGGTTCCCTGTGTTTTGTCTTACTTCATGAATGTGTTGTTTAGAATCAGAAGACTTGGTATTGAACCAATAAGTACGATGTTACTACCTAGATCAACATCACTCAACTTTAGGTGACCTTTAGGTGACCTTGCTGACACTCTGTAGACCATCTGGACAAATAATTGTAGCTCCCCCAACTATTTCAGCATTCCTTGCTATATTTTACAGTATTGAGATATTCTCTTGTTGATTTGTCAACTTAACCTTTGAAAACCTTTCAGTTTTATCAATGAATATCTATCTTTCACTGCCACAAAAGTATACAACTTTCTATCTTTCACTCCCACAAAAGTATACAACTTTCTATCTATCAATCCCACAAAAGTATAAAACTTTCTATCTTTCACTCCCACAAAAGCATAAAACTTTCTATCTATCACTCCCACAAAAGTATACAACTTTCTATCTATCACCTCCACAAAAGTATAAAACTTTCTATCTTTCACTCCCACAAAAGTATAAAACTTTCTATCTTTCACTCCCACAAAAGCATAAAACTTTCTATCTATCACTCCCACAAAAGTATACAACTTTCTATCTATCACCTCCACAAAAGTATAAAACTTTCTATCTTTCACTCCCACAAAAGTATAAAACTTTCTATCTATCACTCCCACAAAAGTATACAACTTTCTATCACTCCCACAAAAGTATAAAACTTTCTATCTTTCAATCCCAAAAAAATATACAACTTTCTATCTATCACTCCCACAAAAGTATACAACTTTCTATCTATCACTCCCACAAAAGTATACAACTTTCTATCTTTCACTCCCACAAAAGTATACAACTTTCTATCTATCACTCCCACAAAAGTATACAACTTTCTATCTTTCACTCCCACAAAAGTATACAACTTTCTATCTTTCACTCCCACAAAAGTATACAACTTTCTATCTTTCACTCCCACAAAAGTATACAACTTTCTATCTATCACTCCCACAAAAGTATAAAACTTTCTATCTATCAATCCCAAAAAAATATAAAACTTTCTATCTATCACTCCCACAAAAGTATACAACTTTCTATCTATCACTCCCACAAAAGTATACAACTTTCTATCTTTCACTCCCACAAAAGTATACAACTTTCTATCTTTCACTCCCACAAAAGTATACAACTTTCTATCTTTCACTCCCACAAAAGTATACAACTTTCTATCTTTCACTCCCACAAAAGTATAAAACTTTCTATCTATCACTCCCACAAAAGTATACAACTTTCTATCTTTCACTCCCACAAAAGTATACAACTTTCTATCTTTTACTACCACAAAGTATAAACTTTCTATCTTTCATTGCCACAAATATATACAACTTTCTATCTTTCATTGCCACAAATATATACAACTTTCTCTATCATTTACTGGGATAAGTCCCAAAAAGCCCGTGGAGTCTGGGAGCGCTTGAGGCGACCTGGCCGCACTTCCCCGTGGTGGCGGCTGTCCAGGCCTGATCAAGCTATTACTGCACAGAGCAGAACTGGTCATTGTCCTGTTAGCTCATATTACTCACGACTATGGCCGAATTTTGATTCACGGTGCCGCCACTGCGGGGAAGAAGAGGAAACCGTGTCTCATATTCTGACAGCCCCAGACTTGCTGATCGACAGGTCTGGGAAACCAAACAATTCTCGACCTGGCTGGTGACATGTATGGTGACCTGGATGGTGACATGCGTGCACTATGGAAAACAGCAGGGTTTCTGTCCAGGGCTTTGGCAAGAGACTATTGGAGCCTCTCAAGCCCTCATTCAAATGGAGTTTGAAGATGATGATAATAATAACTCCCACAAAAGTATAAAACTTTCTATCTTTCACTGCCATAAATCTTAAAAAGAAACAAAAGTAAACTTAAATGCCCCAACGCTGTTGATGAGCAGGTCAGACTGTCAACTATATTGGTTGCTAAAACACATTCTCTCGCAGGCTCAGATATCCGCAATAACAAAATCAAAAATGTTTTTAATGACACTAAACTATTACACAATATATCAGTTCAGTTGGCAGCCTTCAGTTCAGTTGGCTTCCTTCAGTTCTGTTGGCTGCCTTCAGTTCAGTTGGCTGCCTTCAGTTCAGTTGGCTGCCTTCAGTTCAGTTGGCTGCCTTCAGTTTAGTTGGCTGCCTTCAGTTCAGTTGGACGCCTTCAGTTCAGAAGGCCGCCTTCAGTTCAGTTGGCCGCCTTTGGTTCAGTTGGCCGCCTTCAGTTCACTTGGCTGCCTTCAGTTCAGTTGGCTGCCTTCAGTTCAGTTGGCTGCCTTCAGTTCAGTTGGCTGCCTTCAGTTTAGTTGGTTGCCTTCAGTTCAGTTGGACGCCTTCAGTTCAGAAGGCCGCCTTCAGTTCAGTTGGCCGCCTTTGGTTCAGTTGGCCGCCTTCAGTTCACTTGGCTGCCTTCAGTTCAGTTGGCTGCCTTCAGTTCAGTTGGCTGCCTTCAGTTCAGTTGGCTACCTTCAGTTCAGTTGGCCGCCTTCAGTTCAGTTGGTCGCCTTCAGTTCAGTTGGCTGCCTTCTGTTCAGTTGGCTGCCTTCAGTTCAGTTGTTGCCTTCAGTTCAGTTGGACGCCTTCAGTTCAGATGGCCGCCTTCAGTTCAGTTGGCCGCCTTCGGTTCATTTGGCCGCCTTCAGTTCAGTTGGCTGCCTTCAGTTCAGTTGGCTCCCTTCAGTTCAGTTGGCTGCCTTCAGTTCAGTTGGCTGCCTTCAGTTCAGTTGGCTCCATTCAGTTCAGTTGGCTGCCTTCAGTTCAGTTGGCTGCCTTCAGTTCAGTTGGCCGCCTTCAGTTCAGTTGGCCGCCTTCAAATCAGTTGGCTGCCTTCAGTTCAGTTGGCCGCCTTCAGTTCAGTTGGCCGCCTTCAGTTCAGTTGGCCGCCTTCAATTCAGTTGGCTCCCTTCAGTTCAGTTGGCTCCCTTCAGTTCAGTTGGCTCCCTTCAGTTCAGTTGGCTGCCTTCAGTTCAGTTGGCCGCCTTCAGTTCAGTTTGCCGCCTTCAGTTCAGTTGGCTGCCTTAAGTTCATTTGGCTGCCTTCAGTTCAGTTGGCCGCCTTCAGTTCAGTTGGCTGCCTTCAGTTCAGTTGGCTGCCTTCAGTTCAGTTGGCCGCCTTTAGTTCAGTTTGCTGCCTTCAGTTCAGTTGGCTGCCTTCAGTTCAGTTGGCTGCCTTCAGTTCAGTTGGCCGCCTTCAGTTCAGTTGGCTGCCTTCAGTTCAGTTGGCCGCCTTCAGTTCAGTTGGCTGCCTTCAGTTCAGTTGGCCGCCTTCAGTTCAGTTGGCTGCCTTCAGTTCAGTTGGCTGCCTTCAGTTCAGTTGGCCGCCTTTAGTTCAGTTTGCTGCCTTCAGTTCTGTTGGCTGCCTTCAGTTCAGTTGGCCGCCTTCAGTTCAGTTGTTGCCTTCAGTTCAATTGGCTGCCTTCAGTTCAGTTGGCCGCCTTCAAATCAGTTGGCTGCCTTCAGTTCAGTTGGCCGCCTTCAGTTCAGTTGGACGCCTTCAGTTCAGTTGGCTGCCTTCAGTTCAGTTGGCTGCCTTCAGTTCAGTTGGCTGCCTTCAGTTCAGTTGGCTGCCTTCAGTTCAGTTGGCCGCCTTCAGTTCAGTTGGCCGCCTTCAGTTCAGTTGGCCGCCTTCAGTTCAGTTTGCTGCATTCTGTTCAGTTGGCTGCCTTCAGTTCAGTTGGCTGCCTTCAGTTCAGTTGGCTGCCTTCAGTTCAGTTGTTGCCTTCAGTTCAGTTGTTGCCTTCAGTTCAGTTGTTGCCTTCAGTTCAGTTGTTGCCTTCAGTTCAGTTGTTGCCTTCAGTTCAGTTGTTGCATTCAGTTCAGTTGTTGCCTTTAGTTCAGTTGTTGCCTTCAGTTCAGTTGTTGCCTTCAGTTCAGTTGTTGCATTCAGTTCAGTTGTTGCCTTCAGTTCAGTTGTTGCATTCAGTTCAGTTGTTGCCTTTAGTTCAGTTGTTGCCTTCAGTTCAGTTGTTGCCTTCAGTTCAGTTGTTGCCTTCAGTTCCGATGACTGCCTTCAGTTCAGTTGTTGCCTTCAGTTCAGTTGTTGCCTTCAGTTCAGTTGTTGCCTTCAGTTCAGTTGTTGCCTTCAGTTCAGTTGGCCGCCTTCAGTTCAGTTGGCCGCCTTCAGTTCCGATGACTGCCTTCAGTTCAGTTGTTGCCTTCAGTTCTGTTGGCCGCCTTCAGTTCCGATGACTGCCTTCAGTTCAGTTGTTGCCTTCAGTTCAGTTGTTGCCTTCAGTTCAGTTGGCTGCCTTCAGTTCCGATGACTGCCTTCAGTTCAGTTGGCCGCCTTCAGTTCCGATGACTGCCTTCAGTTCAGTTGTTGCCTTCAGTTCTGTTGGCTGCCTTCAGTTCAGTTGGCACATACTCATCAGAAAAAATATAAATAATTAGCTTGGCTTGGTAGCAGTCAAATCTTGGCTAATCATTCACAGCACTGGCGGATCCAGGGGGGGGGGACGAACTTCAGTATAGGACTCACACAATTTGTATACGAATTTATTACTTATGTTAAAAATATATACTAATTATTTATATTTCAACCTATTTTTAGATTATTTCGCCCCCCCCCTCTAGTATGTTGGCCGATTTGGTGGGGTCGGGAGGGGGCGATGGTATCAATCCCGCCCCCCCCCCTTAACTTTCGAGTGGGGGGGGGCGGTCCAATTTATTGGTAGAAATCACAGCCTGCTAACAAAATCAATTAAATATCTATATCCTTGTAACTTGTTATTGATATTTTAACCGATCTTTATATTATGTCGTTCCCTGTTTGCCGATTGGTGGGGAGAGGGGACGAATACCTCTTCTGCCCTTCCCACCTAAACCCTTTGAGTGGGGGGGGGCGGTCCGTTTTTATTGAGAAATCATAGTTTGTTAACAAAATTAGTTGAATTAATATATAAATTTTATATTATGTCGCTCCCTTTCTGGTATTTTGGCCGATTCGGTGGGGTGAGGGGGGGGGGCGATTGCATGTACTGCCCTCCCCACTCTAGCCCTCTGAGTGCTGGGGGGGGGCGGTCCTATTTTTGTGGAGAATCATAGTTTGTGAATAAAATTAGTTGAATATCTATATAATATAAACTACGTATTGATATGTGACCCATTGTAAATATGTCGTACCACACTCTAATCTCAAATTGTATCATTAGTAAATTTAAATGAAAAAGGGTTGTACCAGGTGGGAGGGGCGATACATGCAATCGCATTTCCCCCATCGGACAAATCAATACTTTTTCTTTTTGTATTATAGTTAAGAAATTACAAAATTAAAAAAATCTGTCACTAATATAATTTATATATACTATAAATTAAATTCTTATATCGAGTTGCCCCACCCCTATTCTTTAATGCCAAATGCAATCTTTAGCAGAAATTAGTAAAGGAGTGAGGATTAATCGTTTTCACTCTACCGCCATTCCCATTTCCAGACAGAGTTTTTGTAATTTCACATGAAGTTATCATAAGTATTTTAAGAAAGACTTTGCATTGGAAAAGTTAGAATTCAAACGAAATTTTTCAGTATAAGAGTCATAATTGAGATGAGTTCTAAACTCAAATAACGTTTTCATAGTCGCCTTTTCCCAACCTTTACTCAATCTGATATTTTTCTAGCTAAATAAATTTGGGACTATAACTCACAATTTATGCTAGAGTTTTCTTGAATACTATTTATCGAATAAGTTTTTTTTCGGCGGCGATCCTCAAAGCAAAAATCTAAATACGTGGGGTATCCTATCTTTTCAAGGAACAAATCGGTTTTATTTGCAATGTATTATGGGTCTATAAATTCAAATTAGAATATTTTTCAAGTACAACATTATTCGAAAGGTCGTTTTTTAATAGTATGAATAATGAGCTTCAGCTCAGGAGAATACGTTTCTGCAGTGAAGAATGCAAGAAAACGCTTTTGGCGTCGGGGCTTCGCCCCGAACTCCATTTATGAGTAATGAGTTGTAGATGTCAGGAGAATGCGTTTCTGCAGAGAAGAATGCAAGAAAACGCTTTTGGCGTCGGGGCTTCGCCCCAAACTTTATTTATGGGTAATGTGTTGTAGATGTCAGGAGAATGCGTTTCTGCAATGAAGAATGCAAGAAAACGCTTTTGGCGTCGGGGCTTCGCCCCGAACTCCATTGATGAATGATGAGCTGTACTTGTCAGGAGAATGCGTTTCTGCAGTGAAAAAAGCAAGAAAACGCTTATGGCGTCGGGGCTTCGCCCCGAACTTCACCAGAGAACCTTATAGCGCTGCCCCAGTTGTTTTGTTTTTCGCCGAAGGTTGAGAAATGCTGCTTTTATATATGCAGCATATTTACATATATATATATATATATATATATATATATATATATATATATATATATATATATATATACATATATATGTGTGTGTCTGTGTGTGTGTGTGTGTGTGTGTGTGTGCGCGCGCGCTGTATGCACGTTTATGCGTAGGGTTAGGGTTTACAGGGCGTTAGGGTTAGGGTTTGGAAAAAAAATCGTCCCCCCCCCCACTCCAAAGTTCTGGATCCGCTAGTGATTCACAGTCATATCTTAGCTAAGCATTCACAGTCATAACTTAGCTAAGCATTCACAGTCATAACTTAGCTAAGCATTCACAGTCATATCTTGGCTAAACATTCACAGTCATATCTTAGTTAAGCATTCACAGTCATAACTTGGCTAAGCATTCACAGTCATATCTTGGCTAAACATTCACAGTCATATCTTAGTTAAGCATTCACAGTCATAACTTGGCTAAGCATTCACAGTCATATCTTGGCTAAGCATTCACAGTCATATCTTAGTTAAGCATTCACAGTCATAACTTGGCTAAGCATTCACAGTCATAACTTGGCTAAGCATTCACAGTCAGAACTTAGCTTTGTTTTATTAGCGGTCTGATGCAACGACTACTTTTTTCTTTTCTGATAGCGAAATATTCAATTTTTAAAATCAACTATGCATGTTTTTTTTTTTACAAAAATACACCATTTTTACAACTATTCACTATTAATAGTACTAAACACGCGAGGCTATTTAGTAACGAGGATGGCTAGTCACCATATTTTTAACACATTTATACAAACTATTTTAAAAGGGGAAAAAATCTATTTAGTATGCATACAAATTAAACATAATTGAGCACAACAATTGTAAGTAGTTTTTCATATTATCGCTTGTACTGCCGCGCACTGTATATACTTCTATTTATAGTCAAGGTCGTATGGCTAACTTTATGAAATATTGGTGCGACTAGTACTAGTGTTTGGTAATGTAAGTTTATCTTATATTGAAAACCATTTATGGGGTAAAATATAGGTCTCTACATTTGAGAATCATCGCTGTGACTTGATACACTTTTCTACTTTTTGAGATTCGGCAATACAGCCCTGTATATTGTCATGGGTAGATACTTACAGACTATTTAGAACTATTGGTGTGGCTTGTTTGCTCCTTTGTTCTAGAATCTTTCAACGGGTGGAAGAATAAATGAATTATAGGACGGCCTACTTCTGAAATGATCCAATCAAAAACTCTCTGACTCATGCATTCACCAGAACACAGCAGGTTCCACAATGTTCCAATCGTGACAATCTAACCCAAAATTTATTGTTCCCACAGAAAACTAACAACATTAAAATCAGAGTTGTATCCCTTGTGACGCGCGTGACAACATTTACCTTATCAGACAGCAATATCAACGTGGCTGCCAGGACCCAGAGTTTAACAGACAGCAATATCAACAAAGCTGCCAGGACCCAGAGTTTATCAGCCCCTAAGTGTCCCGTGCCAGTCATACTTGTAGACATAAAAACAGATGAAATGCTAAACCAAGGCAATGTTTCCTTTCAATTCACCCCCCCCCCAGACACACATACACACACACCCCCTTCCGGACCGTTATGTGACACCGCAAACTCTGCTCTTGTCTAACAAAAACCCAGATAACCCCAAGAGTAAAGTCTTGACGCCAGCAGTTTCTATAATAAAGACAGCTGGCATGTCGCATTCAGTAGGAAGTCAGAGAGAGGCTGAAACTGAAACTGAAACTGAAACTGTTTCTCTGGAATATACACAGTTCAAATCTAAATAGTGCTGCATATTTGTCTGTCTGTCTGTCTATCTATCTATCTATCTATCTATCTATCTATCTATCTATCTATCTATCTGCTTGTCTGTTAGTTTGTGTATCTGTTCTTGATTGAAGATTAAAATCTCTTTTACCTGTATATCAAGATATTTGCTAAAGCTAAACGCCTTGGTTACTTGGTCAGTCTCATATCTTCCTTTCGCTTATTCTTGTGAGTCTATTACCTAAGAGTCACAAGTACTACTTACTATCTATTTACTAGTTTCATTTCAATCTAAATAGTGCCTGTTAGAGTTTGTCGCACGTGTACTCTGTTTTAACCATAACGTAACCATCGTGGCATGAGCTCTATTTTTCTAAGTGTGTTTGTGTTTCCAAGGTGACGGTAAGGAGTTCAGTTGGCCGCCTTCAGTTCAGTTGGCCGCCTTCAGTTCAGTTTGCTGCATTCTGTTCAGTTGGCTGCCTTCAGTTCAGTTGGCTGCCTTCAGTTCAGTTGGCTGCCTTCAGTTCAGTTGTTGCCTTCAGTTCAGTTGTTGCCTTCAGTTCAGTTGTTGCCTTCAGTTCAGTTGTTGCCTTCAGTTCAGTTGTTGCCTTCAGTTCAGTTGTTGCATTCAGTTCAGTTGTTGCCTTTAGTTCAGTTGTTGCCTTCAGTTCAGTTGTTGCCTTCAGTTCAGTTGTTGCATTCAGTTCAGTTGTTGCCTTCAGTTCAGTTGTTGCATTCAGTTCAGTTGTTGCCTTTAGTTCAGTTGTTGCCTTCAGTTCAGTTGTTGCCTTCAGTTCAGTTGTTGCCTTCAGTTCCGATGACTGCCTTCAGTTCAGTTGTTGCCTTCAGTTCAGTTGTTGCCTTCAGTTCAGTTGTTGCCTTCAGTTCAGTTGGCCGCCTTCAGTTCAGTTGGCCGCCTTCAGTTCCGATGACTGCCTTCAGTTCAGTTGTTGCCTTCAGTTCTGTTGGCCGCCTTCAGTTCCGATGA
Source organism: Biomphalaria glabrata (assembly GCF_947242115.1). Lineage (NCBI taxonomy): Eukaryota > Metazoa > Mollusca > Gastropoda > Planorbidae > Biomphalaria > Biomphalaria glabrata. The sequence continues at coordinate 33,505,768 of NC_074716.1, forward strand.
CTGCCTTCAGTTCAGTTGTTGCCTTCAGTTCAGTTGTTGCCTTCAGTTCAGTTGGCTGCCTTCAGTTCCGATGACTGCCTTCAGTTCAGTTGGCCGCCTTCAGTTCCGATGACTGCCTTCAGTTCAGTTGTTGCCTTCAGTTCTGTTGGCTGCCTTCAGTTCAGTTGGCACATACTCATCAGAAAAAATATAAATAATTAGCTTGGCTTGGTAGCAGTCAAATCTTGGCTAATCATTCACAGCACTGGCGGATCCAGGGGGGGGGGACGAACTTCAGTATAGGACTCACACAATTTGTATACGAATTTATTACTTATGTTAAAAATATATACTAATTATTTATATTTCAACCTATTTTTAGATTATTTCGCCCCCCCCCCCTCTAGTATGTTGGCCGATTTGGTGGGGTCGGGAGGGGGCGATGGTATCAATCCCGCCCCCCCCCTTAACTTTCGAGTGGGGGGGGGCGGTCCAATTTATTGGTAGAAATCACAGCCTGCTAACAAAATCAATTAAATATCTATATCCTTGTAACTTGTTATTGATATTTTAACCGATCTTTATATTATGTCGTTCCCTGTTTGCCGATTGGTGGGGAGAGGGGACGAATACCTCTTCTGCCCTTCCCACCTAAACCCTTTGAGTGGGGGGGGGCGGTCCGTTTTTATTGAGAAATCATAGTTTGTTAACAAAATTAGTTGAATTAATATATAAATTTTATATTATGTCGCTCCCTTTCTGGTATTTTGGCCGATTCGGTGGGGTGAGGGGGGGGGCGATTGCATGTACTGCCCTCCCCACTCTAGCCCTCTGAGTGCTGGGGGGGGGCGGTCCTATTTTTGTGGAGAATCATAGTTTGTGAATAAAATTAGTTGAATATCTATATAATATAAACTACGTATTGATATGTGACCCATTGTAAATATGTCGTACCACACTCTAATCTCAAATTGTATCATTAGTAAATTTAAATGAAAAAGGGTTGTACCAGGTGGGAGGGGCGATACATGCAATCGCATTTCCCCCATCGGACAAATCAATACTTTTTCTTTTTGTATTATAGTTAAGAAATTACAAAATTAAAAAAATCTGTCACTAATATAATTTATATATACTATAAATTAAATTCTTATATCGAGTTGCCCCACCCCTATTCTTTAATGCCAAATGCAATCTTTAGCAGAAATTAGTAAAGGAGTGAGGATTAATCGTTTTCACTCTACCGCCATTCCCATTTCCAGACAGAGTTTTTGTAATTTCACATGAAGTTATCATAAGTATTTTAAGAAAGACTTTGCATTGGAAAAGTTAGAATTCAAACGAAATTTTTCAGTATAAGAGTCATAATTGAGATGAGTTCTAAACTCAAATAACGTTTTCATAGTCGCCTTTTCCCAACCTTTACTCAATCTGATATTTTTCTAGCTAAATAAATTTGGGACTATAACTCACAATTTATGCTAGAGTTTTCTTGAATACTATTTATCGAATAAGTTTTTTTTCGGCGGCGATCCTCAAAGCAAAAATCTAAATACGTGGGGTATCCTATCTTTTCAAGGAACAAATCGGTTTTATTTGCAATGTATTATGGGTCTATAAATTCAAATTAGAATATTTTTCAAGTACAACATTATTCGAAAGGTCGTTTTTTAATAGTATGAATAATGAGCTTCAGCTCAGGAGAATACGTTTCTGCAGTGAAGAATGCAAGAAAACGCTTTTGGCGTCGGGGCTTCGCCCCGAACTCCATTTATGAGTAATGAGTTGTAGATGTCAGGAGAATGCGTTTCTGCAGAGAAGAATGCAAGAAAACGCTTTTGGCGTCGGGGCTTCGCCCCAAACTTTATTTATGGGTAATGTGTTGTAGATGTCAGGAGAATGCGTTTCTGCAATGAAGAATGCAAGAAAACGCTTTTGGCGTCGGGGCTTCGCCCCGAACTCCATTGATGAATGATGAGCTGTACTTGTCAGGAGAATGCGTTTCTGCAGTGAAAAAAGCAAGAAAACGCTTATGGCGTCGGGGCTTCGCCCCGAACTTCACCAGAGAACCTTATAGCGCTGCCCCAGTTGTTTTGTTTTTCGCCGAAGGTTGAGAAATGCTGCTTTTATATATGCAGCATATTTACATATATATATATATATATATATATATATATATATATATATATATATATATATATACATATATATGTGTGTGTCTGTGTGTGTGTGTGTGTGTGTGTGTGTGCGCGCGCGCTGTATGCACGTTTATGCGTAGGGTTAGGGTTTACAGGGCGTTAGGGTTAGGGTTTGGAAAAAAAATCGTCCCCCCCCCCACTCCAAAGTTCTGGATCCGCTAGTGATTCACAGTCATATCTTAGCTAAGCATTCACAGTCATAACTTAGCTAAGCATTCACAGTCATAACTTAGCTAAGCATTCACAGTCATATCTTGGCTAAACATTCACAGTCATATCTTAGTTAAGCATTCACAGTCATAACTTGGCTAAGCATTCACAGTCATATCTTGGCTAAACATTCACAGTCATATCTTAGTTAAGCATTCACAGTCATAACTTGGCTAAGCATTCACAGTCATATCTTGGCTAAGCATTCACAGTCATATCTTAGTTAAGCATTCACAGTCATAACTTGGCTAAGCATTCACAGTCATAACTTGGCTAAGCATTCACAGTCAGAACTTAGCTTTGTTTTATTAGCGGTCTGATGCAACGACTACTTTTTTCTTTTCTGATAGCGAAATATTCAATTTTTAAAATCAACTATGCATGTTTTTTTTTTTACAAAAATACACCATTTTTACAACTATTCACTATTAATAGTACTAAACACGCGAGGCTATTTAGTAACGAGGATGGCTAGTCACCATATTTTTAACACATTTATACAAACTATTTTAAAAGGGGAAAAAATCTATTTAGTATGCATACAAATTAAACATAATTGAGCACAACAATTGTAAGTAGTTTTTCATATTATCGCTTGTACTGCCGCGCACTGTATATACTTCTATTTATAGTCAAGGTCGTATGGCTAACTTTATGAAATATTGGTGCGACTAGTACTAGTGTTTGGTAATGTAAGTTTATCTTATATTGAAAACCATTTATGGGGTAAAATATAGGTCTCTACATTTGAGAATCATCGCTGTGACTTGATACACTTTTCTACTTTTTGAGATTCGGCAATACAGCCCTGTATATTGTCATGGGTAGATACTTACAGACTATTTAGAACTATTGGTGTGGCTTGTTTGCTCCTTTGTTCTAGAATCTTTCAACGGGTGGAAGAATAAATGAATTATAGGACGGCCTACTTCTGAAATGATCCAATCAAAAACTCTCTGACTCATGCATTCACCAGAACACAGCAGGTTCCACAATGTTCCAATCGTGACAATCTAACCCAAAATTTATTGTTCCCACAGAAAACTAACAACATTAAAATCAGAGTTGTATCCCTTGTGACGCGCGTGACAACATTTACCTTATCAGACAGCAATATCAACGTGGCTGCCAGGACCCAGAGTTTAACAGACAGCAATATCAACAAAGCTGCCAGGACCCAGAGTTTATCAGCCCCTAAGTGTCCCGTGCCAGTCATACTTGTAGACATAAAAACAGATGAAATGCTAAACCAAGGCAATGTTTCCTTTCAATTCACCCCCCCCCCAGACACACATACACACACACCCCCTTCCGGACCGTTATGTGACACCGCAAACTCTGCTCTTGTCTAACAAAAACCCAGATAACCCCAAGAGTAAAGTCTTGACGCCAGCAGTTTCTATAATAAAGACAGCTGGCATGTCGCATTCAGTAGGAAGTCAGAGAGAGGCTGAAACTGAAACTGAAACTGAAACTGAAACTGTTTCTCTGGAATATACACAGTTCAAATCTAAATAGTGCTGCATATTTGTCTGTCTGTCTGTCTATCTATCTATCTATCTATCTATCTATCTATCTGCTTGTCTGTTAGTTTGTGTATCTGTTCTTGATTGAAGATTAAAATCTCTTTTACCTGTATATCAAGATATTTGCTAAAGCTAAACGCCTTGGTTACTTGGTCAGTCTCATATCTTCCTTTCGCTTATTCTTGTGAGTCTATTACCTAAGAGTCACAAGTACTACTTACTATCTATTTACTAGTTTCATTTCAATCTAAATAGTGCCTGTTAGAGTTTGTCGCACGTGTACTCTGTTTTAACCATAACGTAACCATCGTGGCATGAGCTCTATTTTTCTAAGTGTGTTTGTGTTTCCAAGGTGACGGTAAGGAGAGGCTCAACGATTGGTTGACGGTGCAATACAGAATGATGAAACCACACTAGGGTCTTCTGGCGCTATTCCAATGTGACCTATTGATTAGTTAGGGAGACGCCTCGAAGATGTCATAGAGTTAAGACTTGTATTTGTTGAGAAATTTTGTTTAAAATATTTTAACTTCTAATTAGTATTTATACTTTATCTCAAGTTGAATCTGTACCAATTGTAAATAGGCCTACACGTTATGCTCAGTTTTTATTCACATAAGAAGTTTGTTCAAGTTAGTTCAAGTTCTACAATAAAAACAATATAAATCGTCTACATCAGTCTAGCTGTACTGCCTGGCGATACATTCGAACGACCTACAACAGACCTTAGCGTGGAAGCACTTCTGATTAAAGTCAAACCAATACATGTTGTTTTTTTTGTGTTAATTATTTCAACCACAAAGACAAAAATTTTCGATATTTATGCAGATAAAAAAAAAGTCAAACAAGTTTTAAAACCAAGCTCTTCAAAATACTTCAGTTAACAAGAGAAGCACTCGCTGACAGGTGTCTAGCCGCAGTGCAAACAAGTTTTTGAAGTTTCTCTTGATTGCTAAGAATTACCCAGCACTCAAACAAAACTTCCAAGTTATATATTCATTGTTTAAAGGCATTGGTATAAACGTCTTAGATATATATAAATATATGCACACCATGGGTGTAGCCATGGGGTGGGGGGTTTGGGGATCGGAATTTTTTTGCTTTGATTTTGTTTATTTTAGGTGAGATTTTAATACTAAACCATCACATGTCCCAGCACAGCCAAGGGTTTTTGAGTTTAAAACCCCTTACCAGTGGGTTTTGAGTTTAAAACCCCTACCAGAGGGTTTTGAATTTAAAACCCCTTACCAGGGGGTTTTGAGTTTAAACCCCCCTACCAGGGGTTTTAGTAGTTAAATCCCCCTCTTCTATAAAACAAAACCAAAAAAATGCAAACGACAATTCCCAAATTCCAAGAGCACAGTTAAGGATGATTTTTTATTTTAAAACCCCCTCCAAAATTTACGATAAACCCCCTCTTCAATATAAAAAAAGCAAATTACACACTCAAAATTTTAAAGGGGTTTTGAGTTTACCCTTTCAATATAAAAAAAAGGAAAACACTCTAAAATCTATGAGCGTTGCCAAAGGGGTTTTGAATTTAAACCCCCCGCCAGCGGGGTTTGAAGCTAAAATATACATTTTCAATGTGAAAAAAAAAGCAAATTACGCACTCAATATGCTACGAGCGTTGCCAAAAGGGGTTTTGAGATTAAACCTCCCATCAGAAGGGTTTGATGCTAAAAAATACCACTTCAATATTAAAAAAAAAACAAATTACACACTAAAATTATTTGAGCGTAGCCAAGCCTATGTGGGATTTTGAGTTTAAAACCGTCTCCTACAAATGGCTTTTTTTTTTAAGTTTAAAAATCCCTCCAGATGGTTTTGAGTTTAAAATCCCTTTACAGAGATTTTTAAGGTCGAAAACCTCTATCTTCAATATTATTCTAAAGCAGGGGTGGGCAACCTTTTTGTATCGAGGGCCGCATTTTAAAAAATTTGGGAATGGCGGGCCGCATATGTATATACAACTTAGAAAGATACTCTAGCTAACTGTATAGAATGTCTTTAATTCATATTTACACTGTATTATATTCACGTTTCTGTTTTTTTTCCACACTCCACGTTAAGGAATTACATCACTAGTTAGCAATTTTTGAAATAAATTTTTGATTTTTTTAAAATCACTGTTGTCTTTTTATATTACAATATCTCCACAAATATACAGTTGTACTTAATGTGCAGTATTCTACTTTTTACACTTGTGCATATTGTTCCGGATCTGTGGAACTAGCTTACTAGTTGCTACCCTTTTGACTGCTATCAAATTACAATCACTCAAAATCGACCATTAATTATACTGTTTTAGTTTCCACAAAAAAAAAATGCTTGTTTACTGAATCGGACAATATATGTTCCGGAAGTTGAATGTCGGGAAGAGTGAAACTTGCCCTTGTGGAGTATCACCAGAGAATGCTAACCATCTCCTTCAGTGGTGCATACTAAATCAAGAGACCCAAACAAGACTCTGGCCCCAAAACCCTCCTATAGAACCAAAACTATTCGGAGAACTACCTGATCTGGAAACCATTGCGCGGTCCATCTCAGGTATAGGACTACTGATCTGAACCCTCCAACATGTAAAATGAGAACAAAGAAGAAGAAGAACACTAATAGTGTGAACAGCAGCAAAGTTTTTAGAAGTGTTGACATACAGCTTCTGGCACCCGTGGAGGTACTGACTGGAACTTCTCTTTGCTTGGATGTATGTCCTCTGGAGCTGAATCAGCTTCTGTGCTAAATGGTGAGCTGATGGTATTGAAAACTGGTTCTTGACGTCTTAAAATTTTCTTTGATAAATTGCACAATTAAGGAATCTAAATGAGTGTTGTACTTTTAATCATTTCACTAGAAACAGTTTTACCTTTCAGCTAAGGGCAATGACAAAACATGTTTTCTTTTGCTTGCTTGTAGAAATAGGAAGGCTTGTTTGAAAAGATTTAACATGCATTTACATTTCATATGCAAAAAAAAAAACTACAAAAAAACCTTTGCAAAGGTAATTATGAAACACATTATTTCTGTCTTCCACTCTTCATTACAAATATTGGTAACAAAGTCACAGTCAATGTCCTTCAAGTAACATAACAGTTTCTTCCTGGAAATTTTATAGCGTTCTCATTTGTCTTGCCCATGCTAAGCTAGCGAATACATTGGATTACTTTGTTTCTAAATCTGAACTATCTGTGGTTAACACCCCTAACTCTAGTGAGTGTTAATTGCCACTGCGCATTAATCAATAGTAATGTTGAAATTTTATGCAAAATTTCCTGTTTAGAGTTTATGGTTGGGATATTTTTTTAATAAAAAACAAACAAAAAAAAACAAACTATTTTACTCAGTCAAAGCTCGAGTTCCATCAGCTGTTACACTTGCCGTCTTGTTCCAAGTATACCCAACACTCAACACAGTTCTTCATAGCATTGAATAAATACTGATCAGAGATTGTGTCTTGAATTGAATGTATTGATATATAGCCAATAAGCATAATCTTCGTTTACTTGAAACTTTTTATAATAGACAGTTTCAATACTTTATATAGATATTATTTTAAATATATTTGCATTTTTATATGTATATACTGTGGGTTTACCTGATTTCTGTAGGTGTCGGCGGGCCGCATAAAACACTCCGGCGGGCCGCATGTGGCCGCGGTCCGTAATTTGCCCACCCCTGTTCTAAAGCAAACTACAGTTACCGAATTCTATGACTGTAGTTAAATGGGGTTTGAATTAAAATCAACTCCTTTGATTTTTAGTTTTGCGATAAAACTTCCCTTTTCGATATAAAATCTAAAGCAAACCACAGTCACCTAATTCCAAGAGAGTATTCAAGAGAGGTTACACATTTTTACAAGTGGCTGGGCTCCGTTGATAAAGTGCAGTGAGGGTTAGGGTTAGTCATCTGCGAAATTGAAAAACATTAAATGTAGCTCAACAAAGATGGCAAAGACAGATTTTAGGAGTCAGTTATCGGGTCTAAATCAAGGAAATCCATTCCGAACTGGGAGTCAACCCCTTAGTAAGATTGTGACAGAGCGTCGCATGAGGTTTGCGGGACATTTTATCCGACAAAATGAATTACGCATAATAAGAGTTGCGATGACATCCTATTAAGTACAACTTGGCGCCATACATTCATGGAGGTCCTCAGAGCAGGTGGGAAGAGGCTTCAGACATTTCAAGTGACAGATTTTTGTGGAAACAGCTTGACGGCAAATGCGCCGAACGGCGTGGGAGGGTCTAAGTCAGTAAGAAAAGCACATTAGGTTTTTGAACTAAAAGTTTTTAATAGCAGGATAGCTGGGGTAGCGCTATTAGGAGCTCCTAGCGCTCTCCCAGACACCCTTGCTGGCAATGGCGGGGAGTCTAAAATTTTCCCACTAACTCCAGGAAGAAATTCTAGGGCACAATAAACGTCTTCCGAAAATATGAAGGGTGAGAATGTAATGAAGATTATGTACACACACACCCACACACATACATATATAAAAATATATTTCTTTTGCGGGTGGGGGCGGGGGGAAATACACACACACACACACATACATTGCTGGCAATGGCGGGGTGTGGTGAAATAGTTGCTATTTGTTTATGTTTGTGTAACGTCGTGAGAATGTGTTCACAACTTGATTTAGTGTGCTACAGTCCAAGTCTCTTTCGTCAGTTCATGTGTCGTTCTAGTTTAATAAAGCCTTGTTTTAGGTTACTCTTCAGTGTTCCTTTATTTCTTATTACAATTTATTAAACTAGAAATTTTCAATTCCATGGATCTATGTGCCTCACGTATCTTTTTTGGATTTTCGTTCAACACTATTCTCAGTCTGTAAGTAAAAGTAGTAATACAAATGGAACGTCTATTTAGGCCAAAAGAGCTAGACATAGAGCCTAGCTCGCCATCGGCTGCCGAGAAGTGGCTGCACTGGCTGAGAACATTTGAGAATTTCATCTCCTCAGTCTCTCATTGCGAGATTGACAAAAAGAAATTACTAGAAAACTACGTTTCTTCGAGCGTATTTCAGTACATAAGTGAGTGTACAACGTTCGAAGAATCAATCAAAGTTCTACAAAATGTCTACGTGAAGCCTAAAAGCGAAATTTTTGCACGGCACATGATAACTCTTTGTCGACAAGAGAACGGACAAACCGTTGACTCCTTCCTACTTAAGCTTAAAAGTATGGCCAAAGACTGTGACTTCAAAGCTGTCACCGCTGAAGAACACAGAGATATCTTTGTAAGAGACGCCTTCATTACTGGACTGGCTTCAAACAGCATAAGGCTGCGACTCTTAGAGAAATCTACTCTAACTCTACAGTGCGCCTATGAAGAGGCAAGACAACTTGAATATGCCCATAACCATGCCATGGCGTATAACATCTGCTCTGAAACTCCCTGTGGAGCTAGCGCCGACGAGGAGAGCCTTTCTCCAATGACAAAAGTAGAACACGAGGTGAGTGCGGCGACTAGTAAAAGATGTTTCTTTTGTGGAAACAGCCCACATCAACGCTTTAGATGTCCGGCCCGTGACGCTACATGCAACTTGTGCGGTAAGAGGGGCCATTTCCAGAAAGTCTGTAAATCGACCAGACAGACACTCAAATCTACAACCTCAGCCATAGTGAAAGCAGATGATGACACGTCTCGGACTACAACCGTTGGATCTTCCTGGGCATCGACACCAGCGTCCGGTCTTACTAAATCTACTATTTCAATACTCGTCAATGGAGTACCATTGAAGGCTCTCGTAGATACGGGGAGCAGTGAAAGCTATATATCTTCTTCAATTGCTAAAAGGTACAAATGGAAATTAGAAACGTCCAGAAACAGAATCTACATGGCCTCTACACATCTTTCTCGCACTACTCACGGCCATATTTTCGCTAAAATAAAGTACAAAGATGAACAATATGAAAGTGTTAAGCTCTCACTACTAGATGGACTAGTATCTGATGTAATCTTAGGGCTAGATTTCATCAGCCAGCACGAAAAACTGATGATCCCATTTGAAGGAAAACGAAGCACTCTCCAGGTCTGTACGCTGAAAGCTGCACGAGTTGAAGCCCCTCGCCTCTTCGCTAATCTGGCTCCTAACTGCCATCCCATAGCCACTAAATCTAGAAAATATTCTATGCCTGACTCCAAATTCATTCAAACTGAAATCAAGAGACTTCTATCTGACAAAATTATTGAGCCTTCCACGTCCCCGTGGCGAGCCCAGATAATTGTAACAACGAATGAAAGGCACAAAAAGAGAATGGTTATCGACTATAGCCAAACCATCAATCGATTCACTTACCTCGACGCGTATCCCGTGCCAAAAGTGGATGAACTGGTGCAGGAAATATCTAAATACTCAATGTACAGTACATTTGACCTCAAAAGCGCTTACCACCAGATACCTATCAGGGATGATGAAAAGCAGTACACGGCGTTCGAGGCTGGCGGAAAGCTTTATCAGTTTTGCCGCATTCCTTTTGGAGTGACAAACGGAGTCGCCGCATTTCAAAGGACGATCAACACAATAATTGAGGAGGCAGGGCTACAGGACACGTTCGCTTACGTGGATAACGTTACCATCTGCGGACTTGACTCCATTAGCCACGACGAGAATCTACAGAGATTTCTCAATGCCGCTAAAAAGTACGGTATCACCTTCAACAATGATAAAAGTGCTATTGCGACTAATAAAGTATGCCTCCTAGGCTTCGAAATCTCACAAGGGCAATTAAGACCAGACCCCGAAAGATTTCAAGCATTGAGAAACCTACCTCCACCACAAGACATGAAATCACAAAAGCGGGTGATTGGACTACTGTCCTATTATTCTCAATGGATCCCAAATTTCTCCAACAAGATCCATTTATTGGTGAACAACAAAGCCTTTCCTCCCCCTGAACAAGTACAACAAGCTTTTAAACAGCTAAAACACGAACTTGAAAACGCTGCTGTGTCGACGATAGACTACAATCGACCACTAACAGTCGAAACAGATGCCTCTGACATTGCGATTGCCGCCACTCTTAATCAAGACGGCCGTCCTGTCGCCTTCTTTTCAAGAACACTCACTAATAGTGAACGCAGACACTCAGCAGTGGAAAAGGAAGCATACGCTATCGTAGAAGCTCTGAGAAAATGGCAACATTACCTTATCAGTAGACCCTTCACATTGGTTACAGATCAACGCTCAGTGTCTTTTATGTTTGACCAGCAGAACAAGGGCAAGATCAAAAACGAAAAGATTCAAAGATGGCGACTGGAGCTTAGTTGTTTCCAATATGACGTCGTATATCGACCCGGGAAACAAAACGCTGCGGCGGATACCTTTTCAAGGAACCACTTTGCGTCAGCAATGACTGGAGAAGACCTCAAACTGTTACACAACAACCTCTGTCACCCAGGGGTCACGAGACTCCTCCATTTCGTTCGGACCAAGAACTTACCTTTTTCCTGCGAGGACGTCCGCAAAGTGGTAAACCAATGTAAAACTTGCGCTGAACTGAAGCCTAGATTCTTCAAACAGTTTTCAGGCACCCTCATCAAAGCTACCCAACCATTTCAGAGAGTAAGCATTGATTTTAAGGGGCCACTCCCATCTGGTACTCACAATAAATACTTATTAACAATGGTGGATGAGTACTCACGCTTCCCATTTGCCTACCCATGTCCCGATATGTCCTCATCCACTGTCATAAAGTGTTTAAATCAGCTGTTTTCCTTTGTTGGGATGCCAGAGTACGTCCATTCTGACAGAGGTACGTCCTTTATGTCGAGGGAGGTGCAATCCTTTCTGCACGAGAGGGGAATAGCTACAAGTAGAACAACCGCCTTTAATCCCTCAGGCAACGGACAAATTGAACGACTAAACAAAACTCTATGGAACGCTGTTACTTTAGCACTGAAAGACCTCGATCTCCCGATCTCGAGATGGGAGCTTGTCTTGAACCAGGCCCTATACTCGATTAGATCATTACTATCTACGGCAACAAACGAAACTCCACATGAGAGAGTTTTCCGGTTCAACCGAAAATCCTCCTTCGGGATATCTATCCCCACTTGGCTATCTAGCCCAGGTAGAGTGTTGCTGAGAAGAGAGAACCGATCTTCAAAGTATGATCCTCTCACGGAGGAAGTCGAATTGCTGATGTGCAACCCCCAATATGCTGTCGTACGGTTGCCCAGCGGTAAAGAGGAGACGGTCTCTCTAAGACGCTTGGCTCCCACCCCCTCCCCATCCACAACAACAAGTGAACCTTCGTTCTTCCCTCAGGGTGAGGATAATGAATATCCTCCAGAAACTCAAAACACGGAAGTACCAGTCAACACCCCTACGGTGATACAAGAAAGGAAAGAACCCCTGGTAGGCTCTGAGGACCTCCGAGCGCTTCCTCTTGAAAATACCCCACTTGACGCTCAGGAACTCACTAGTGACTCCCAAACTGTAGAACAGGATAGTCAACCCCGTTACAACTTGAGAGAGAGAAGAACCAGACCGAACTATAGAGTCTAGAGTTGTTCCTTTATTGCACTACATATGTTCTACATAAACTGGCATTGTTTATCTCTTGCTACTGATATTAGAGTTTACTTTTCACTTACTTACGTACATGTCTACTTACTTCACTATTTGTTAATATTTAAAACAGAAACTAGTAATTGTTTATAAGTCATACAACAGATACTGGTTTTTAGGTTTCTTTGCATCACCATTCACTATTGTTTACAAGAGAAATTAATATTTCGACACTATTTATTGATCTATTGTATTACAGGCACTGGCATTCTCTTTTATTTATGCTATTGGCCTACTATATTACTATACTTGCTATTTTAATTCTAGGCGGGGTGAATGTGGTGAAATAGTTGCTATTTGTTTATGTTTGTGTAACGTCGTGAGAATGTGTTCACAACTTGATTTAGTGTGCTACAGTCCAAGTCTCTTTCGTCAGTTCATGTGTCGTTCTAGTTTAATAAAGCCTTGTTTTAGGTTACTCTTCAGTGTTCCTTTATTTCTTAAATTTAAGTCTAAAATTTTCCCACTAACTCCAGGAAGAAATTCTAGGGCACAATAAACGTCTTCCGAAAATATGAAGGGTGAGAATGTAATGAAGATTATGTACACACACACCCACACAATACATATATAAAAATATATTTCTTTTGCGGGTGGGGGCGGGGGGAAATACACACACACACACATACATACATACATATATATATATATATATATATATATATATATATATATATATATATATATATTAGTGCGGACCTTGAATCATAGTGTAGGTTCTACTTCATCTTGATCTCCTTCTTGGTTTGTTTCATTGAAATCATGAGCCAAAAAAAATGTAGACCTATCAATGTTTGACTCTTTTATTTTTTATTTGTAATGTAAGTGTCACTGCCAGTATTACAAGTAAACCTCAGTTCTTGTAAAGTGTAGCCTATAAGAACAACATGGTTGTTATTGAAACTGTTTCTTTACTCTAGAGTTTGTATCATTCATTTAGAACGCACGTTATACATGGTACTTGAGGCAAACTTGACGAGGACACTTCAACAGTGTGTAGTTGAGAGTCATTCTACAAACCAATGATGTTAATACTTGCTTGAGACTTTCTGAATATCAAAGCCAAGGGAAGCTATTCAATTTATAAACCTCTCAGAACTGTTGGAGACATTCCGACACGTGAGTTCAAATACTCAAGAAATGTGTGCTCACACTTTGAACAATAAATGAAATTAACTTTAAAAAAAATCGAAACATGTTTTTTTTAACTTTATTTTTTATCAGAAGTTTGAATTAAAGTTCAAAGAACATTTTGTATGCAAAGCATAAATTACATGTAGTAATTTATACGGATATTGAAGAAATCGTATGTGAAACGGATTTGTTGAAGAAGATAAATTTGTCTTTGTATTTTATTAATTCTATACGGAGTACAAAATTACGATCAAATTAACTTACGAGCCTTGCGTGTAGCTAAGTCATTAAGTATATCATGAAAACTCTATTTCGTACACAGATCACATAAGAATTACCAAATTGTTCAATCTTTCTTCGTGAATTGTTGACTTCAAGTTATTTTTGATTATTTTGAGGCGCGAGAAGCTTCTTTCAACGGATGTCACAGTTACAGGTATTGTTTAAAATATTATGAGTGCAAAAAGTAGTTCAGGAAAGCAGTGTATCTTTCAGTAGTGGACAGGTAGGCTAAAAATTCTACCCAGATTTGGCGATTTTAAGACTAAGACTAAGACTGCTTTATTGATCATTACGGAAATTTGTTGCAATATGCCTTAGAGATTCCATTTCATTTGCTGAATCTCGCCCACATATATCTGTTGTCTGGTCAGTTGATGACGTCAATGCTTGCTCGAGGCTCAATAAACTTTCGTGTGTCTGCAGCTTCATGACAAGAATCCTAAATAGATTGTGGTTTGATTTCAGTTGTTCAAATCTCTGCTACAAGGATTGAATTAAAGTGTCCACAATTCTAGTAAAACAATGTATTCTGTAGTCCTTCATCATTTCCAGGTGTGAAGTTTTCCATAGATTTATCATACTGCCTTTCCTTTGACAATTGGCTGTTGTTAAGATCATCAATAGTGCTAGATGTTACAATCAAACTTGATGTCAAGATGTCACGTTGAAGCACAATCAATGGTCGTAATTGCCGAGGATTCAGAAATAGTCAGTTGATAAGATGATCACCTAGAAGCTGCTAGTTGATAAGAGGATCATCTAGAAGTTGCCAGTTGATAAGAGGATCATCTAGAAGTTGTCAGTTGATAGGAGGATCATCTAGAACAGTGGTTCCCAAACTTTTTTGTCTCGTAGACCCCTTGCCATGTTTTCTTGTTTTCGGTAGACCCCTGCTCAACTTGCTCAACTTGCACATTCTTGCAAATTCATTAACATTTTTTTTAACAAATTTCTAACTGTAGTGAGTTGAGGAGTGAAAAAGTAATTTTAAACTACACAACTTAGGATATTATGTTTAATATACGAATTTGTCTTTCTATGAAGTAGTCTTTCCAACATTAAATATTAATTAATTAATTAATATGCCTTAAGTATCATTGTAAAAGGTTTCGCTTAGAGCAGTTTCTCGTGTATTTCTTGTTCTTTCACGTGTGGCTCAAATGTTGAATCTGCTGAACTGTTTTCATTAACAGGAGATGGGTCAAAGGCGAGTAACTGGAGCCTAAACCAGTAAGCTTCGAGCAGGAAGGGCTCATTAGCCATGGCTGGCTACCCACCTAGCAGAAGGAAAACTGAAATCAAACCTCTGCTGCCTTGCTACTATACCCAAACATGGGAAAGGTCTCGTTGGTCAACCCTATGGAAATATAAGGAGACGGTGACCATTAGCGCCATGTATTTCTGCGCCGTCCCCTCTTTCTCTTTCCTTGGGGGTTCCAGGTTAGGGCTTGCCTTGTTATGTTGGACGCAGGTTTGCGAAGGGTGTGAACTATCCATCTCCAGCGTCTCTGAAGGATATCTACTTTGTTCTTTGTCACAGTTCCTCATTCAAGATCTTGTCTGGCCAGCGGATAAGCATTTTCATCAGGCAGGTATTGATGAATAGTTGGTTTTTTTTCATGGTGGTGATGGTGGTTCTCCAGGTCTCCGCGATCTGGAAGCAGATGGGCAAGACGTGGCGACAGTTGTAGAGATTCGTCCAGAACCGAGATGCCTGGAGGTAGCTGGTTGGTAACCTATGCCCAGAAGGGACTACAGGCATAGATGAGATGAGATGGTGACCATTAGACAGTTTGTAGCACACAGCGCTACACCTTGTCAGACCAAACTGTATTTATGTATTTTGCAAAGATTTACATAAGAAGCTTTTAATTTTATAACTCATGCCACCGAAGCGACCTTGAACTGTATTGTTGCTTAAAGAAATTCTTTTAATAATAACAGATGTAGGTTTGTGCAAAACGGCTGGTAGAATCAATGTTTGACCTTTATTGTTTTCCGTATTTTGCTATAAGAAAAGAAATCTTGTAAGACTCTCACAAACCATCATCTTCTCTATATGATGTCGAACTATGATTTTGCGGGTCTATTTTGAACTTTGAGTGTTCGAAAGTTTTTAAAATCTTTATTTTTGTCAGGGTAGCATTGTCACAGATGATCTTCCAGCGAACTTGGTTCATATCGTCATAAAAAAGTCACTTAGGCTTGTTCGACAAGGAAGGACTGAATCCCAATTTTAAATAATTAATGCTGTACTGTCTACATTTCTTTTTGTTCTAAATATTAGTAACATGTAGACAAAATTAAGCTATTTAAATAAGTGATGGCTGCCTGGTCGTGCGGTTTGCACGCTGGACTGTCGTTCAGATTTATCGATGGTCCCGGGTTCAAACCCTGCCCGCTCCCATCCCCCGTCTTCCTGCGGGAGGTTTGGACTAGGAAATAATTATCTTCAACTCTGAAGGAACATCCGAAACATGTAAAACATTTTACAAAGTATTGACATTGATTACAACAATTTTTCATTTGAATAGCAGGATAAATATTTAAAGAATTAACGAAGGTACAAATCATGTATTAGTGTATGCAATAATTACATTAGTGGAATGTGAACTTTAAATGTGCTTAAATGAAATCTATTATCGTAGACCCCCGTGGGCATCTCATGGACCCCCAGATTAGTTTTTTACTTTCGTAGACCCCTTGGAGAACTTCGTAGACCCCTGGGGGTCTATATAGACCACTTTGGGAATCACTGATCTAGAAGTTACTAGTTGACAAGACGATCTAAGTATATTATTATATATTCAATAAAGAAACTTCTCTTCGTCTAAAACAATTACTTTAATTCAGAACTTGAAAAAGCTATTCACAAATAATTACAATGGTTAAATATACTTGAATAGAACAACTGATCTACACAATAATGTAATTGAGTTCTAACACTAGACTCTCGTACATGTTATATCTAACACGTTCCGCACAAGACTGGCGGTCAAATCTCTCAGCTTACAAAGCTTGGGCTTTGTCATGTGACTAAATATCTCTCTGCCGCTTGGTTAAAATCTGACCAATAAATGCAGCTCAATGTACAACAATCAACATCTCAAACCAATCATATCCATTTCAAAACATTATTTAGTTGCGTGATAGAAAATCCCGAGGTAGCTAAAATTCTGCCGACAAGCTAAATATAGACTATGGCTAAATATAGGTATAGTGTACATGACAGCTGTAAAGACTGCAACAACTGGCTGTCACAAGAATCTGAACAAACTCATCAACTCACAGTTTCCTTAGCCAAGTCATCAAGTTGTTGTACGAACCATTTTAGCTGAAAGGGGGAATAGCTGCAAATAGTTTTGTGTGGAATATCTGTCCGTCCCATTTAAGATCTCGTAAACAAGAAAGGATATTGAAAATCCGACATCATGATATTTTAGACCTTTCAAAGTTCTGATGCAACGACTACTTTTTCTTTTCTTTTCTGAAAACGAAAACTTTAATTTGTAAAATCAACTATGCAAGCAGTTTTTTCATAAAAATACACCATTTTTACAACTAGTCACTAATAATACAAATAAAAAACAACAACACGGGGAACAATTTGCCAGATATTTAGCGTATTTATGGCAACTGTTTTAGATTCTTGGTCAAAAAAATATTTTTAAAGAAATTTCTGTCATATTAATTACTTCATTTACAAAAATTTTTTTTTTACTTTTTAAAAGAGAAAAAGTATGTATTTAAGAGGAATGTAATTTAAAACAACAATTAGAAAGTAGTATCTCACATTATACACGTGAACGATATAGCTAATATGTAGGATAAAGGGGAAAGCTTTTTATGTTGAGACTTTGAATAACAGATTGGCCCTTAACAAAACAATTTGATCAATTAGGTAATCATTCAATAACATCAGTTAGTCCAGGTTCACATTTAACTTCACCATTTTTAACGCAGACATTTCTTTATTTACATTTTGAGTTTTAAGATCCGATGTACACTCTTTAAGCAGTCAAATCCAGTAACATAGAAAAGAAAGAGACATAGAGACATGTTGAGGCGATATAAGGTAACTTTAGAGAAAAATTGTTAGAAAATTAATAGAGGAAATTTGAAGAGATTTGGTAAGCGTGAAAAAAAGAGACGCCATATTGAATGATCATTGTTGTCAACAAAATCATAAATAAAATTTCTTTGTGATAAAAGAAGAAAAGTTGAACAATTTGATTTAAGGCTCTGCTAAAAAGTTAAAATATTTACCATTTGAATTGCGTCTCTTTGTCAACACTTCTGATATTCTGTGCATCGTATGCACCAATAAGTTATCTATTGACAGGTAACGGCTAGTGAAAGGAAGTTCTAATATACACTATACAATACTGATTTATACTTTTATGAATGTTTTTAACTTTCCATTTTCTGGCAATCAAAAAAAAAAAAAAAAGAAGCCTTGTATTGAATGCATTTTAAATACTTAGTTTTTACTCACAAGAATAAAACTCTACAATAAAAAAAAAAAAGCTAACCGTTAGAATGAACGCCTTCTGACACCAAAACTTTAAAAATTAACATTTATGAAGATGTATCGTAAAACTACCTCGAACTTAATCCTGAGACAAACCTTCCGCGACACCTGACTATAAAATATATCCGTTTTGCTTGACTTTTATGGCCAGAACACTCAGAGCGCAGGAATTTCAAGTGAACTCTTAGAGTTCAGAGACTTCACCGGACTTCTGCTACACTTCTGCTACACTTCTGCTAGACTTTATTGAACATTTATTTTAGGAAACTCTATCACTGGCTCAACTAACGTAGATTCAGTAAATGACTTCTTTACAATTTACTTTATTTTTAATATCATACATTAAAATGAATCCAAAACGACCCAGTCCAACTAAGAGTGACACGAGATGTGTAGATGCTCTAGGTCACTCTAGAAGTTCTAACCAATGTCTCAAGTCAGGGAAATGTGTGTAGCAGTTAACTGTACCTGAATAGCAAGAGAGAGGATTTAATACATTAATTGCGGTTGGTCGTTGTGCTGGCTACGTAATTTTCTCGTTAAGTTTAAAATATTTTTCAACTGTTTTCTAGTACTAATGTTCTAAATGTGAAATACTAAATATTAAGTCAGCTGATTTAGAAGTTCATAGCCACATAGTCTACAATGTGGTATCACTGGTTTGAAGATGCTTTGAGTGGTTTTACTGGCCATTTGGATAGGTGGAAGTAGATAGTAATGATCTGCGTATTCTTTGCATTCACCTCCCTTCAGTAGTTAGTGAGCTGCGTTTCTGATGGGCGGAAAACTCACCTTCTACATGCTAATGTTTATCTCCCCAACCAATAGATTGTCGGATAAGTTACCAACTCTGACGTTTTGATAATCCAGATTACAGCTGGCCAAATGAATGTCTTGATGAAGAAGTGTAGGCTTTTAGCAATAAGTCAATACATCTCCGTGTTTACGACAGTGTGTCTACCAAGGGCCTTCCGCTACACAAATTAAACAATATACTCTTTTTTAAAACTAAAATATGCATATAAAATATTTTCTAAAAGGAAAATGGTATTAAATGTATAAGAAATCTATTTCTTTCTTCTAAAATGTAGCATGCTTTTAGATAGAAGTATTTTCATTCACAAGTAGTTATTAAAGCTTTCGAAACAATTGTAGGAGCAATAGGTGACTTGGTCCGACCACATACCAGACACAAAAATCTTAAAGGTGTCCAACATGCACAGTATCTATGCGACTGTATAAAGGTCCTAACGTCGATGGGCGGGACATGTAGCCCGCATGCTAGACAAACACCTTCCCAAATGACTTCTCTAAGCGCTCCCAGGGAGACCAATACAAGCGCTACAAAGACACTCTCAAGAGCTCCTTCTAGGAATGCGATATCGACATTCACGGCTAGGAAGCACTAGCTCTCGATCGCTCCTCATGGAGTGAAGCTGTGAGTCTCGAGATTTGAAGCAAGAAGAATAGCCAGGGTGAAAGAGCGCCGAACCAACAAAAAGCTGAAAGAAAAGCACATATATCTGCAACTGACCAATCCCACTAACGTCACGTATGCGGCCGGCTTTTTAAAGCGAGGATTGGACTTTACAATCACCTTCGAGTCCACCTTCGATCAAGAAGGAGGAGATATATATATATATATATATATATTTAAGGGCATCCACAAATATCCTGCCCCCGGGCTCCCACATACTTAGATCCGGTCCTGACAGTATGAATGGTTCCACAACAAACCGTTCACAGTCATTTCGTTCACCGACAATTCGTTCACCGACAACCTTGAGATCTAAACATTATATAATATACATGTAGTTCAGAGAATGGCATTAATTGAATATTACGATTTTAAAAAAGTTAATAGCCTTGAAAAGATTCTTGACACTATTTACCTTGACCTTAGACGTCGGACACATAGACATAGATTTAAGTCAGTTGTGATTTAAAACGAATCAATGTCTTTGTCACAAAGCGTTCTGATACTTCTGCTCTAGTCTAGGGGACTTCAAGTCGCCTCCACTTTCTTTCCCCCTCCTGAAGGATTATGATACAGGCAGTAAATGTGAGAGACCTAATTACCAGATGGCGTAATCCCCTGTTGGATGAAGTATTGACTTTCCCTGGTGACACTGAAGAATTACACTAATTAGAACTTACTCACTTTAAAAAACCCAGACGAATAAGAAAACGCGATGGTGTAGATATATTCGTTATCTAGACAAGTCTTGACATATGCCGACACGAAAACAAATATTACTCATAGAAATCAAAAGAAAGATTCTTCCTATACTGCAATAAACCGAGACAGGAAGTGTATAATATAAGCGCCAAATACCACGGACTGACACATTCATTGATCAAGAAATCTCTTAAACTGTCGTACGGGTCCGCATGAAATTTCGTACACAGGTTCCTTTTACTTCCTAGGCGCTCACTAAGAACCGGATTTGACATATTCGCTACCTGACCACCGCTAATAGCGAAACACTGCATGCTTTCAATCAAACCTTAGTATTTTATTTTCGATATTTTGTCAAAAGGCCGCCGCCTACATTTAAAGCATTAAAAACATATCTCAAATATTTTGTATTTTTAAAGAAATTATTTTCCTTTTCCTCAAGTCTATTTATTTTTAATATACATACGTCATTTCCGCTTCCTTTTAGACGCGGTCTAAATAAAAAACAAAACCAATCCTAATAGCCTTGCATTAATAAGATAGATCTAAAGCCTTTTTCTTCTTTTTGGAGAGAGAGAAAGAGAGAGAGAACAAATAATGGTACTTTGTAACTCTGTCAAAAAAAACAAACTAATCCTAATAATATTAAAAATATAAATCTAGATCTATTATCATTTCGCTACATGTAAAAGGAGTGAGATAAAAGATTACAGTTAATAAAACCAAATTGACATTTCTTTTTACTTAGAGAACAAAATACCAAAAATAAATGTAGAAAGGGGAACGTCAATATGGCATTCAATTGGGGCCTTTCGATAGTGCATTTTTTTTCTCTAGGCCTGAAACTGATGGTATGAAGAAATGTAATCGTTGTCTAATACTGTACATTGCTTGCATTAAGATTAAAAGTTTACATTTAAAAAAAAAAGGGGGGGGGGGATCCACGGTGGAAATATATTAAAGATTGAATAGAGATAGAAATTGAAGAAAATCATACAGTGTTTAAAGTATTAACTTTCTATTTTTGGCCGAGGTGGTGGAAAGTAAATAAGTGAAAATGATATTAAATTAACGGGCCTAAAATATGAGTGCGTGTATGTATAATACAAGCGCATTATTTAGCGGGTCTTAGGGTTAGGGTTTTCTGTTCATTATATTTGATACAGATTTTGTTACACATTTTATTACATTAGTTACATTTGAGTTGATTTGAGTGTCCTTTGTGTCCCATGTATCTTAGCATCGTACCGCTGACCCACGAACTGCTTCGTTTCATCTTGTTCATTTTTGTATCTTCAGCTTTGCACAAAGCTCCTATAAGATTTATTTGAAACAAATGTTTCACAACTAGAATCTTACAATAAACACCGACAAAAGTTACTTTATTCTCATTTTAATGGCAGAATATTTTGATATTTCGGGGCGCGGTGGCTAAACGGTAAAACGATTGTCCAAGGTTCGAATCCTGGTGAAAATAGGGATTTCTCATTTCGGGATCTTTAGGGCGCCTCTGATGCTATCCAGATCTAATTGGTAGCTGACATTAGTCTGGGAAAAGTAAGGGCGCTTGGTCGTTCTCCTGCCACATGACACCCTCGGGACTGAAAGGGGAACTAATCGAACTATATTTTGGTATTACAATGAAAGAAAATATATCTCAGTATTTAGTCAGGAGTATATCTGGATGAGATTGAACTGTGGGAATAAATTAGTGAAAGTCATGACCTTGAAGAACTCAACAGTTACCAACAGTAGTGTAGCTCATTATTTTCTTTCCTTATTGATGCAGGAGATGTACATCTAGCTATCCTAATACCTCAATCTGTTAGTATACTTTTGAAATGGTTCAATAAATGTTTATCCCACAATACACCAAAATACCCGCCAAGAGTTTGTGAATTAGTTGACATAATATTAGATGAATATCAACACACGAAGACGAATATGTTCCCTTTTTTTGGATAGATCTATATTTATTTTATTAATTAAAAAATTTACTAAATTAAAAAAAATTAATGTGTATGTAATGTATTTTTGAATGGAATCAATGGAGTAAATGAGAGAATAATTATCTTGCCTTATACATTCAAAGACTAGTTAGTGAAAAGACTAGTTAGTGAAAAGACTAGTTAGTGCAAAGACTAGTTAGTGCAAAGACTAGTTAGTGAAAAGACTAGTTAGTGAAAAGACTAGTTAGTGCAAAGACTAGTTAGTGAAAAGACTAGTTAGTGCAAAGACTAGTTAGTGCAAAGACTAGTTAGTGCAAAGACTAGTTAGTGCAAAGACTAGTTAGTGCAAAGACTAGTTAGTGAAAAGACTAGTTAGTGCAAAGACTAGTTAGTGAAAAGACTAGTTAGTGCAAAGACTAGTTAGTGAAAAGACTAGTTAGTGCAAAGACTAGTTAGTGCAAAGACTAGTTAGTGCAAAGACTAGTTAGTGCAAAGACTAGTTAGTGCAAAGACTAGTTAGTGCAAAGATTATTCTTTATTGACAAATACACATGTGCACAAAGAAATGTTCTAGCCGAGTGCAGTGCACGCTAAGTGGTGACATACGTTTTGTTGTTCTTCTCACGTTGTTTCATTCCTAAAGACACACTCCAAGGCTCAATGACTATTCGGCCAAATTTAAGTTTTCAATCTTTGAACAATTATAAAGGTTTAAAACTTGAAATGGAGTTTTCCTAGTGTGACTAATAAACGGAAATTTTATTTCTACAAATTTTCAAGAAAAGTTTTATAGTCGTTTTAAATAAAATGTATATACATACATGCATACATACATACATACATACATACATACATACATACATACATACATACATACATACATACATACATACACACACACACACACACACATACACACATACATACATACATACATACATACATACATACACACACACACACACACACACACACACACACACATACATACATACACACACACATACATACATACATACATACATACATACATACATACATACATACATACATACATACATACATACATACATACATACATACATAAATACATACATACACAAAATTCACGTCTTAGAGTTTAGAATTTGTTTTTTCCCTATAAATTCCTAACTCTGTTGGAAAACTTCGTTTATTTCTGACTAAAATGTCATTAGTTTGAGTCTAAACTGGATATCCCGCGACCATTGTACCAGATTTCAAACTGACCTTTTTGTGAAGATATTTACTGCCAGCTGTTATCCTCTTGCCAGTTGAGCTGCCTCCAAAGTCACTTTTTCAAAAAGTTTTCTTTTAGCTTGATCTCATTTCTGGACTTGTGGGGTAGAGGGCATCTGTGAGAAGTATTTTATGTTACCTTTAGTCGATCATTAAACACAGCTAGAGTTTGGATTCGAACTCAAAACTTCTTCGATAGGTATAGTTGTAAATGTGGAGTTCTTCCCCTTAGATAAGCCTTTTTTTTTTTTTTTTTAAATTAATATATTGCTGGTTTAATCTATAGAGTCTTTGAACTAATACAGCACAGCACACGCAATGGCGGCTCTAGTATTTGGACACACTTTACCACACGACCGCATTTCTGACGTCACATCCGGCAGAAGACATCATATTCTCTAAATATTCTTCATTGAGACGTCAGCCATATCTCTCATGGAATTTAATCTGAGCATAAGGTGATCAGGTGACCTTGACCCAGATGAAGGAAAATTTGATCACGATTTTCACGAGCAGTGAAACTGACCTATGAATGACATCCAAGTGAGTGTCATCTTCCTTCACGCGAAGTTCTCAACGTGAAAAGAGCTCAGCAACTCTTTTATCTCATGAATAAGAACAGAAAACAATAGAGATTTGAGACATTAATAAAAACAAAATAGTTTAGACTTGTGTAAACATTCAATTAATACAAATGGAGAAAAAACTTTACATGAAGTGAAATAAAGTGAAATGTAAAATGTTATAATAAAATATGAAGCTAGCTGTCAAATCTTTTTAGAATGAAAAATCAGAAGCATCGATAAATGCAGATTGCAGAGAAATAGAAATGTATATACACATATTAATATGTATATATATATATATATATATATATATATATATATATATATATATATATATATATATATATATATATATATATATATATATATGTTACCGGCAAAGTGTGAAATGCAGGCATTGTATAGAATGCCTAGGCATTCTATAGAATGCCGGGAATTTTTAAGGCAAAGTAAGAAATGATTCTCCTTTTCCTACTTTGCTTAGGCATTCACAAATAAGAGCAGAGATTTCTTAAGACTAAAAATATCCTTGTAGAACTAGGTTTTTATACCTTATGCTAAATGCAATCTAAATTTTTAAAACAGAGAGCAAAAGTCATTTATAAATTCTCACATGCTGATTTTTAAAAAAAATATTTGTGTTAGTTTCTTCTTAAATACAAACACAAAATCAATATAATATAATCATCACAGCAAAACTTTATCAATATGTATATAAGTCAGTATATATATTATATATATATGACAACCATATCTCTCATATATTGCATATCTGAATAAATGTTTTCACAAAATATCATTGTAATGTAATGTATTAGTCCTATTTCTTTGTTCAATGGAACAGTTTATACAAAATGTTCTTTTACAAATTTACACACGTTTTTGTATACGCGCACACACACACACATATTACTTATCACATGACGTATGGCTTAAATGGTTACAATCCTTAGTTTTGTTTGCTCGAAGGAGACAATCCTAGAGGGGAATTTACTTTACAAATGTGTAGACCATCCAATAGAAACATTCTCAAACAGACTTTTGTTCCCCATCATGAGCAGTGTATGCTCCAGAGTTCATACATTTCGTTGTTCTATAAATTAGACCGAATAGGTCAGTGATGCTCATAGCATATGAAGAAAAACATTATTTTGTGAAGACTAACAGATCATAGAAATGAATGAAACTTAGTTACATGAAAGTGAAATGAACATTAGGCATTTGAAGGTAAACAACTTTTTAAAAAAAATCTTTGTTAATTTTCATACTTCAGTTAGAACTTTGTCGTCAGTAAAAACTCAAAGTTGGCAGACAACAACATTACCATTGTCTCGATCAAAATAGTCTAGTTTGTCATCTGTAATTTATTTGTAGAGCAGAATAGATTATTTGGATTGGAAGAAAAGGAGATTAAAAATTGAGGCTGGACTCTATAGTTGAAGCTGGCAGTGACATCAGAAAAATAAATAACATACTTCTAGACAACGCAGACTTATAAAACTAAATAATGCAAGCTAGCAACAACTTACACTGCTCAACAAAAATATTAGACCTACTTTTCCTTTTAAAACTGATCCAGTAAAAGTGGTTGGGTTGTGTCTCGGTAGTAAGTTTATCAGTTAAGACACAAGAGATTTGCATTGAGAAACAACGAAATAAAATGATGAAACCAAATATTTAACATGGAGATAAAGTGAAGGCATTCTAAGTAGTTGGGTGCATTTTGTGCCATCTTAAGTAGGTTGTTTTTTTTAATGTTGATATTGAAATGTCATTTCTTTAGCCTTTTCATAATATTTGTATATCTGAATCATAGACATATATATATATAGACTGGACGATAAAGAACAAATTATTATCGGAAATATTTGGGAAAAGATAAGTTTGTAGATCCACATCACAAACCTATATATATTTGCCTATGTCTATGATTATAAAACAAAGACAAAATATTGGGAATATGGCAGTTTTGCACTTTTCAAAACTAAAGATCAAAGGTATATATTGACTGAAATGTTAGTCCTAGAATTTATAGCTCAATCGCCGCCATTTTTTTTTCACATAGATATAGTACATAAAACATATTGACTCCCCCCAAATAAAAATAACTTCCTACTTCCAGTCTATATTTATTTATGTCTATGATCTGAATATATGTTGTAAATGTAAATATGTGGTGTGCATAAGTACCTTGTGGTGTGCATAAGTACCTTGTGGTGTGCATAAGTACCTTGTGGTGTGCATAGGTACCTTGTGGTGTGCATAAGTAATCTAATATATGAGGATGTGGTATGAAGTGTTATTCTCTGTTTTCGGTCATTTTAAAGTATTTCTAAACATTGTTTCGCAGCCATTATTTCTCAGACTAGCGATTACAGCCATGATTTTATTTCTGTTCATAGATTAGGAACTCGAGAGACAGAACTAGAGTTGTTCGGGTTATTGTGGAGCCAGTGACGTAGTGTGTTTCGTTTTAATGTTGGGACAATGATCTAGTGATAGATCAGACATAGTGTGTTCCACTGTAATGTTGTGATAATGATCTAGTGATAGATCAGACATAGTGTGTTCCACTGTAATGTTGTGACAATGATCTAGTGATAGATCAGACATAGTGTGTTCCACTGTAATGTTGTGACAATGATCTAGTGATAGATCAGACATAGTGTGTTCCACTGTAATGTTGTGACAATGATCTAGTGATAGATCAGACATAGTGTGTTCCACTGTAATGTTGTGATAATGAGCTAGTGATAGATCAGACATAGTGTGTTCCACTGTAATGTTGTGATAATGATCTAGTGATATACCGTGGTGTGTTCCACTGTAATGTTGTGACAATGATCTAGTGATAGATCAGACATAGTGTGTTCCACTGTAATGTTGTGACAATGATCTAGTGATATACCGTGGTGTGTTCCACTGTAATCGTGTAAGAATTATCTTGTGATAGACCGTGGTGTGTTCCACTGTAATCGTGTAAGAATTATCTTGTGATAGACCCTTCAACAGAGATGCTGTGTGCTAGGTGACTTGTAAGGTACGGAGTGTATATCTGAATGAATATATTTTAACATTGTAATGTAATGTATTAGTCAGATTTATTAATTCAATGGAACATTTCATAAAAATCTTTCTATCACCAATATTCTCCCACCCCACATACCTAGTTCTTTTTACATCTTGTATGGGTTATAGAGATAAAATCCTAAAAAATGTATTCATTTCGATACAAACATACTCAGATGTACATTCAACATTGGGATTGTATGCTCCAGATATCATTAATTAAGACATAGGAAGGATTAGCAATGTGTGAATGAATCAGTGAGTTACAGATGACTTGCTCTTTATATAAAAACAATTTTATTTTCAAATTAATAATTTCTAGAATACTTTTTAACAGACATTGTACTCATAATCCACAATAAGAAGAGAACAAACTGGACCATAAACTCATAGAAACAGAGAAAGAAACATCCATATAAGAAAGACACGTTGCTGTGAGTCCCTTATAAGATGTTTACCTTATCTTCCAGAGCTGACGTAACCCTCGTTAAGTCAAGACGACTGAGCCAGCTAATGGACAAGACTTAAGCAGGTAATCTCATTTTGTCTCTTGGCTTATCAAGCTTTACTCGTGCTCGAGTCACGTGATAACAGATAGTTGAAAGTGCACTCACAATTTCAATTTTCACCTGGGAATGCGCTTTATGTGGAGATTAGACAAGACAAATTTAATACCAGGAGAGAGACGATGGGGTTTTAGGATCTAGAGTTAGTGATAGAGTTTAGGTGAGAGGGGGTTAATGTTCGTACTCTTATTAGCAAAGTTTATTGCAGTTTTAAGAACTATTAGATATCCGTACTTTTATGAGCGAAACTTCATAACAGATTAAAAAAATATTAGGGGGAAAAGGACAAAAGGCTAGAAAAGGAAATAATGTCATGACAATGTGATGGAATGTCAAAACAATGTCATGTGATGTCAAGACAATAGCATGTGATGTCAAGACAACGCCATGTGATGTCGAAATAATCTCCTGAACTGTCAAAACAGTGCATTGTGATGTCAAGACAATGTCATCTGATGTCAAGGTAATGTCCTAGGATGTCAAAACAACGTCCTTGGCTGTCGCGACAGTGCCATCGGATGTCAAGACAATGTTATGGACTGTCAAGACAATGCCCTGTGATGTCATCTGATGGATAAACATTAACTATGTTAGGTCTTGACAGCCCATGCTATGTAGACAATACGTAACTCTTGTAATACATAGAGGGGAAATACAAGGAGGAGAAAGGGCCTATCGATATTAAAAAAAGATTGAATGAAAAGAACGCGCTGTTAATTTCAACTCATTTATTAAAACTTCGCCCTAGGTTTATACTTACTTAATCCATAGCAATCAAGAAAGTTATTTCAGAGAATCATAGCTTGTAGTTTCCAACTCTATATAGACCTATAAGCTACTCTACGGCTACAGTTTTAAACAGCAATTATTAGTCAGGAGTTAAATGTATACTATTTACAACATTTACACTTAAATGTTGGATACAAATAGATATTGTAGATGTATGAAGTACAGAGATATCTTTTGGACAGAACAGTTGCGATGAGGTTCTTGTGCTCAAACCTTGATGGAACTATGAACATTTTAATTCAAGAAGTAAATAAGCCGTACTTTCATTGGCTAACTATAACATTCTTTCAGATACTTCCTTCCCTCCCATTGTGTGTCCCCAAATAGGTTGAGACCAGTGTGCATAAATGGTAACATGGAGATATATAAAAACTTATTGTTAAGTTCGTGTTTCACAATGAAGCCAAGAGGAAAGGTGGGCGGATGGTTTTGGTTATGTAGACAGAATAGATTCGGATGAAATCATGAGCTTGTCGTAGTTCAAGTTCATCAATACTGGTGTGAAAGTCCAAGAGGGAAGAACAACCGAGAGATGTATGAATGAAAAGATTTGTGTATTTTTAGTGAGTTCTATCTTGTTTAAATTTGTATTTCAAACTTGTGTTTTTACATACATCTCTACTGAGTTTGAGAGCTGTGTTCATTTAGAAATAAAAGTTATATTCAAGTTTGTTTAAAAAGTACTCTGTCAAAATTTATTTCCAATTCTACAATAAAGAATCGAATACGCCTTCATGATGTCGGCTACATCTGTTAAGTTGTACTGTACTAGCTGATAGGTATTAGAAACTAACGACAGAGTGTTAAGACAGACACATGTAATATATTTTTAATGACCTAAGAAAATATGCAAATTTGAAAAACTATTAGTGTGCGTGTGTGTTTTTTTTAGCCAGGTAATAAACAGCTAACGCTGCATATTTCTCAAATATTATGCAGAAATTTCGGCAATGGAAAAAAATGAAATCAATTATTTAGACAGAGACATTTAAAAATAAGGTTTCTAAACAAATCTGGATTATTATCATCAAAAGTTAACTCCCTTTAATAACTTATGTGCGTGAATAAAATAAAGGCTAATTAGAGGATAACCAGATGCCTTTAAGGTTGTCAATTTTTCACAGATTCGGCATTCAGAATCAGCTTCTGACAGTCTCGAAAGAACGGTTCTTCCTCATAGCTTTAATAAACAAAAATCTGCCAGTGTCAGCCTTAATTTAACCTAGATAACTATTCTAGTTTAACCATCTCAGTTCAACCATTCTAGTCCAGCCATCTCAGTTCAACCATTCTAGTCCAGCCATCTCAGTTCAACCATTCTAGTCCAGCCATCTCAGTTCAACCATTCTAGTCCAGCCATCTCAGTTCAACCATTCTAGTCCAGCCATCTCAGTTCAACCATTCTAGTCCAGCCATCTCAGTTCAACCATTCTAGTCCAGCCATCTCAGTTCAACCATTCTAGTCCAGCCATCTCAGTTCAACCATTCTAGTCCAGCCATCTCAGTTCAACCATTCTAGTCCAGCCATCTCAGTTCAACCATTCCAGTCCAGCCATCTCAGTTAAACCATTCCAGTCCAGCCATCTCAGTTCAACCATTCCAGTCCAGCCATCTCAGTTCAACCATTCAAGTCCAGCCATCTCAGTTCAACCATTCCAGTCCAGCCATCTCAGTTCAACCATTCTAGTCCAGCCATCTCAGTTCAACCATTCTAGTCCAGCCATCTCAGTTCAACCATTCTAGTCCAGCCATCTCAGTTCAACCATTCTAGTTCAGCCATCTCAGTTCAACCATTCTAGTTAAGCCATCTCAGTTCAACCATTCTAGTCCAGCCATCTCAGTTCAACCATTCTAGTCCAGCCATCTCAGTTCAACCATTCTAGTCCAGCCATCTCAGTTCAACCATTCTAGTCCAGCCATCTCAGTTTAACCATTCCAATCCAGCCATCTCAGTTCAACCATTCTAGTCCAGCCATCTTAGTTCAACCATTCTAGCTAAGCCATCTCAGTTCAACCATTCTAGTCCAGTCATCTCAGTTCAACCATCCTAGTCCAGCCATCTCAGTTCAACCATTCTAGCTAAGCCATCTCAGTTCAACCATACTAGTCCAGCCATCTCAGTTCAACCATTCTAGCTAAGCCATCTCAGTTCAACCATTCTAGTCCAGCCATCTCAGTTCAACCATTCTAGTCCAGCCATCTTAGTTCAACCATTCTAGCTAAGCCATCTCAGTTCAACCATTCTAGTCCAGCCATCTCAGTTCAACCATTCTAGCTAAGCCATCTCAGTTCAACCATTCTAGTCCAGCCATCTCAGTTCAACCATTCTAGTCCAGCCATCTCAGTTCAACCATTCTAGTCCAGCCATCTCAGTGCAACCATTCTAGTCCAGCCATCTCAGTTCAACCATTCTAGTCCAGCTTTCTCAGTTCAACCATTCTAGCTAAGCCATCTCAATTCAACCATTCTAGTTCAACCATTTCAGTTCATGCTAGATAGATTACAAAATACAATGAGCAGAGAGACTTTATTTACACATACTAAACCTTTTTATCCCCCCCCCCCATACTTCTTACTTTTTTTTTTCCTAAGCCAGACTTCAATTTTAAAACTTCAGATGTTTTTATCATTACCGTACTTCTCCGAATAAACCGCAGGTACAAGGTGAAGATTTATTTGTTAGATTTGTTTGTTTCAGTTCAACCAAGAGCCGTCAATGTCTAAATAATGTAGTATGATAAACAATATACAATGAGAGGTGTCTCATTTTAAGTAAAATACTGGAAATATTTTCAGTGGATCATTAGTGATTAGTGTTTACACTATAAAACAACATTCTTATTTAATAGCCGTCTACAGTAGAAATTCATGCTTAATAGCCGCCTCCAGTACAAATTAATGCTTGTTTAAAAGCAGTCTACAATACAAATACGTGTTTGTATAAAAGCAGTCTACAATACAAATGCATGTTAGTTTACTGATACAAATACATTTTACTTAAAAAAAAAAGTGTGTACTACAAATCAATGTAAGTGTAAATATAATAAAGCATATAGATCTAGTATGAAGATTTTAAATACACAATAACAATTTGAATACTAACATACACCTAAGAGCGAACGTATGCAGTGACATCTTTAAAACGGATAAACCTTGGTTTGACTAAATTTAAAATATATATATAAGTCTGTATCTGGAGAATAGTAAACTATTCATAAAGTTTCTGATGTCAGTACTCAGTAGGTTTTAAGACTTAGAAACAGGACATCATTTGATTTTATTGTTTATACTTAGAAACAGGACATCATTTGATGTCATTGTTAAGACTTAGAAACAGGACATCATTTGATTTCATTGTTTATACTTATAAACAAGACAACATTTGATTTCATTGTTTATACTTAGAAACAGGACAACATTTGATTTCATTGTTTATACTTAGAAACAGGACATCATTTGATGTCATTGTTAAGACTTAGAAACAGGACATCATTTGATTTCATTGTTTATACTTAGAAACAGGACAACATTTGATTTCATTGTTTATACTTAGAAACAGGACAACATTTGATTTCATTGTTTATACTTAGAAACAGGACATCATTTGATGTCATTGTTAAGACTTAGAAACAGGACATCATTTGATTTCATTTTTTATACTTAGAAACAGGACAACATTTGATTTCATTGTTTATACTTAGAAACAGGACATCATTTGATGTCATTGTTAAGACTTAGAAACAGGACATCATTTGATGTCATTGTTAAGACTTAGAAACAGGACATCATTTGATGTCATTGTTGTGTGTGTTGTTGTTGTGTACATACCACCGACGGCTGACACAGCGACTGCGTCGGAAATAATTTTTGATGTGCTTCACAATGTACAATCAAAACACCCGGACTCTGTTTGTATCGTAACTGGAGATTTCAACAACCTAAATATTGACAACACACTGTCAAACTATTGCCAGTATGTCTCCCTCCCCACAAGGCATGACAGAACGCTCGACAAATGCTACGTAAACATTAAGCAGGCTTACAAATGTAAAAGTTTGTTCCCACTTGGAGAATCTGACAGTGCATTAGTCCATCTTATACCAAATTACAAACCTACTCTTAAAACTACAAAGAGAGTTATAAAAACGGTCAAGATGTGGTCTGAAGAGGCTGTAGAAAAACTACGAGGATGCATTGAGAAAACTAACTGGGAAATCTTTATTGAGAACTGTCCAGACATAAACGAACTAACAGAAACTGTTAACTCATATCCATCATTCTGCGAGGAGTTAACAATTCCAACAAAAACAATACAAGTCTATGGAAACAATAAGCCCTGGATGACCAAAAAAATCAAACACCTTATTACTGAAAAGAAAACAAAGTATAAGGCTAGCAACGAAGAGTTTATAAATGCTAAATATAAACTGAGAAAAGCAATAATTGAAGGGAAAAAAAACATACAAAGAAAAAATTGAGAATTTCTTTGCCAAGAACAACTCAAAACAATGCTGGGAGGGATTAAAGAAAATAACAGGCTGCGCCTCAAAACGAGAACAAATTTTAGTAGCTGATGATGAGAAATTCGCCAACGAACTAAATTCTTTTTATTCTCGTTTTGACAAAGAAGATTTTGTTGATCTACACAAAGAACTTTTCAACACTCTGTCCAAAGGAAAACAAGAGCCAATTCAAGTTATTTTGTAACTGAGGATAAAGTGACCTTGTTATTTAAAAGAGTAGATGTAACAAAAGCTTCTGGACCAGACAAAATTAGTGGCAAGCTGATCAAGCTATGTGCGGAGCAAATTTCTTCTATCTTCTGTCATATCTTTAACCAGTCATTGCAAACGTGCGTAATTCCACACATCTGGAAAACTTCAGAAATCATACCAGTGCCTAAGAAAACAAAAATAGATTGCTTAAATGATTTCCGCCCAGTAGCACTAACACCTATTGTTATGAAATGTTTTGAAAAATATATGCTTAAACAACTTATAGCAAAAGTCAATAACAGCCTAGACCCTCACCAATTTGCATACAAAGCAGCTAGAGGAACTGAGGATGCCATTCTATTGCTTTTGGACCAGCTTTATAATCTCGATATACCCAAAACATATGCACGAGTCCTCTTCGTAGATTTCTCCTCGGCTTTCAATACCATACAGCCACATCTAATGATAAACAAACTGAGTAACTTAAATGTAAGCCCTTACTTACAAGCATGGGTTCTAACGGCCCCAGTATGTTAAAGTCAACAACACCAAATCGTCAACTCGAGTACTATGTACCGGTGCTCCACAAGGTTGTGTACTTTCTCCTGTACTATACACTCTCTACACTAATGACATAAGAAGCATCTATGACTCAGTTAAACTCATTAAATTCGCTGATGATACTGCCATAGTCGGTCTTATTTCAGGAGACGAAACTCAGTATCGAAGCTCGATAGAAGAGTTTACAAACTGGTGCACCGACAACTATCTAGAACTGAATGTAACAAAAACTAAAGAACTTATAATAGATTTTAGAAAGAAAAAACAAACTATACGTGAACTGCAAATAAACACTACATCTATAGAACAAGTAAAGGCATATAAATATCTAGGCGTTATCATCAACAACAATCTTTCAAAAATTACACTCACAACATTAACACATTTAAAGGAACTTTTTGAACAAACGTGCATAAGAAAAATCGAAAAAATCTTGGAAGACAACGGCCACCCGCTCCATCAGAATTACGCCAGGTCGTCGCGAAGTGGGCGACTGCTGTCAATCAAAACAAGAACGGAGCGGTACAAAAACTCGTTCGTATCTCACTTGGTCAGACTCTATCACCGCCACTCATTGATCAGGGAACATGAAATGCACCAAGATACGTGTGTGTAGTCGCTGAATGAACTCTTTATGTTGTCTGTTGTATTTATGTGTATTTTTCTGTTGTGTTGTCTTTATATGAGAAACGAGTCCTTGTAATCACAACAAATTTCCGTAAGGATCAATAAAGCAGTCTTAGTCTTAGTTTTAGTCTTAGTCTTAGAAACAGGACATCATTTGATTTCATTGTTTAGACTTAGAAACAGGACATCATTTGATGTCATTGTTTAGACTTAGAAACAGGACGTCATTTGATGTCATTATTCAAACTGTGAAAGAGAACATAATTGGATGTCATTGTTCAGCCTTAGAAACAGGACATCATTTGTTACAGACTCTATTGAAGGTTCACATTGAACGCCTAAAACAAGCAACCAAAGCTTTACATATGACTTTCGTTTCATTTTGTTCCTTCTATCTGCCTTTGTTGTTGCTTTTTAATCTTGATGTGTCATCAGGTTGACGTGACATAAAGGAAATGCGGCCTTTTAGGCTGGTCAGGCAAGCTTATTAGTTCCTAAACCTTTTTGCTTTCTGGCATTCTGGGTAGTGATCTCCGTGACGTGTGCAAAAACATTTCTTTGTCTTCTGTCACATTTGAGTGCTATTTCCTCGCTTCTTAATCTGAAGCTTTGATTAAAAAAAAATATTGATTCAATGCATTGTATTCTTGTGGCGACTTTAAGTAAAGGATCTACAACGTAATAGATTGTTTTGGTGG
This sequence comes from Biomphalaria glabrata, assembly GCF_947242115.1. Taxonomy (NCBI): domain Eukaryota; kingdom Metazoa; phylum Mollusca; class Gastropoda; family Planorbidae; genus Biomphalaria; species Biomphalaria glabrata. The sequence goes on from NC_074716.1 coordinate 33,541,176, forward strand.
TGTGCAGAGAAAAAGCCATAAGACTTTCGTAAGTTTCCTTTGATAGAAGGATTACTTAATCTTTTCTCTCTGTCTCTCTCTCTCTCTCTCTGTAACTCCCACATTAAAAACGGTACTCCTACTTACAATGTCTGACTTTTCTTTTTCTTAATTCAATATGAAAATATGCAATAAGCCCTCCATTCGTTTTAGTTTTTGTACTATAATCATCATAACACGCTCCACACTCCGACATCAAATGTTGGCATGATTTTTAATTTTTATTTTTAAATTTCATTAGCTATATATTTAGACTTCACACGTGGTCTTTATCTAGAGACAAGAGACGTCTAGAGACAAGAGACGCCTAAAGACAAGAGACGTCTAGAGACAAGAGACGCCTCTTATACACATTAAAACTTTTTCCGGTTAATTCTAAATCTACTATTCAGTTAGATCTAGATCTTGATAATTTTATTATCTTATTCTACAGACTATACATTTTATATTGTAGTCATTTTGTCCACCACTGCGCTAGAATGACTTCATAAAGATATTCCGTGTTCTCGACTAAAAAGGAAACTATCAATGTGGCTGGTATTTATGAACCTTTTGAAGTGTCCACAATGGCGAGTTAGGGGGCGAGGTGGATGAGTGGTTAAGCGCTTGGCTTTCGAACCTGGGGTCCTGGATACGAATCTCGGTGAAGACTGGAATTTTGAATTTCAGGTTTTTTAGGGCGCCCTTGAGTATGGGTACCTGACTTTAGTTGGGAAAGTAAAGGCGGTTGGTCGTTATGGTGGCCACATGACAACCTGCTCGTTAACCGTTGGCCATAGAAACAGATCTGCCCCATAGATCGCAAGGTTTGCAAGGGAAACTTTTTTTTAATGTCGAGTTACACACCAAAGAATTATTGACTACATTTATTTGTATAGCTTTTTACTCAAAACACATTCTCGCTGCCTTTTCCTTTGAAGGGAAAAAATATGCTTTGAAATAAGATGGAATTCAATTTTTTGTGTTATTGAGCATTTGTAGTTATATAATTTATAACTAAATATATATTGTTGTAACTCCTAGTGGCGGACGGAAAGGGTTAATGTGTGTGCGGCCTACTGATACACACGACTCAGGCCAATCGGTATCTGGAAATTTAGGCACCGGATATTTAGGCACCGGATATTTAGGCACCCAGAAATTTAGGCACCCGGAAATTTAGGCACCCGGAAATTTAGGCACCGGATAATTAAGCACTTTTTGACAAGGCGGAAAATTAGGCACCGGATAATTAGGCACTCTTTAATTAGCGACCTTAATTTTGAAAGTAGTTTTAAAATGTTAACGTATATGTTATCCTTAGGCTATGGGCTATCGGTGACGTTATCAAAAAAATAGCAACTATAACGATTCTTACTGAATTTTCATGATATAAAAGAAAAACTGACAAAACAAGGAAAAAAAAGACAATCGTGTGAATGTCTTGAAAAAATGACTCCGGATTAATAGTCATTATAAAATATAGACCTCACAGGATTCAGGGAAGGGGAGGTAGAGTTGATTCTCCTCTCATTGCTTCTTGACCTTAGCCCTTTCTCCTCTACGCACTCCCACTAAAGGAGAGGATTTGTGGAGGGTAGATGTTGAACTAGGTCGTGAAAATGACGCAATGAGTCTCAAGGCTACACACAGGAGTACAGGGCAGGATACAGCATTGAACATAACTGCTAAAATGGAAGTCTGGAGAAAATTGTCTTCTTATAGTGGGAATGGAAATGAGCAGGGTGGATTTGCGAGCGTTACTTATAGGAATTAAATATGTTGATTAACTAAAGTAGTATACATATTTTATAATAGCATTAATATCTATTATCAACACTCCTTCTTTTATATTGTTAATGGGTAACCCCTTTAGGAAGATCTATTGTGGGAGTGTAGGCCTATAGGTGTGTTACGTCCTTCAAATGTGGTCATTAACTTTTATTGAATATATATGAAAATTTATGTAATATAATATTCATATAAATTGCAATGGAAATCGCGAAACGGCTAGAAATTACGATAAAATATAATGTTTTGAAAATTTAAAAAAAGTTTATGGAAAAGACAGATGAGTTAAAAATTTAATATCATTTTTTAGGAATATTGGTCTCTTATTAATACTTATTATGCTTATAGAATATAGAAGATTGTTGATGTTCCAATTTAACCCCGCCTTCTCTATCATAAACCAAATATATTTACTACAATTTTCGAGAAGGTATGATTCCCCCATTCCTTTTGTGTTCAGTAGGCCTACCTTATACAATTATTTGTTTCTTCAGAATGAAAAAAAAAACAACGACAAAAAAGGTTTCATACACACATTATTAAACACACACACACACATATGATTAAAAAAACAACAACAAAAAAAACACTCGTTTCCCTAACTTTCAAAACTGCCCAATGAAATTTAACTACCTTCATTTCCCTTATATATATTATTATTTTTATTACTGTTCTTATTATTATGATGGTTTTAACAGAAAAGTTTTTGGAAGGCCTCTAAAATATAATCCCCAGACTTCCATTTGAACACCTTTGTGTTTCCATTCCCTTTAGTCCAGTGTGTAGCCTTCAGATTCACTACGTAACTTTTACGACTAAGTTTACATATACCTGCGAGAAATCCTCTCATTTAAGTGAGAGTGTGTGCGCCCCCCGCCCCGCCAATCCCATTTTAAGAGCACGACCCCTCCCTTTCCCACAAACAGGGCGATTGCGATTATATTTATCACCAACACTCCCCGACATAATAAAAATATTTTATAATACTTTTTAATCCTAAGTATTTACATAAGTAACTAAATATTTACACAATTTGCATAATCATCAATTTAAAAAACTCACCAGTCAACCTTAAGGGTTGGTGATGGACGGAAGCAATGAGCGGAGAATCATCTCTACCTCCCCTCCCCTGAATGCTGTGATGTCTATATTATATAATGACTCAGGAGTCATTTTTTTCCACACATTCTCATGATTGTCATTTTCCCCATTTTGTCGGCTTTTCTTTAGTTAGAATCGTTATGGTTGCTATTTTTTTGATAACGTCACCGACAGCCCATAGCCTAAGGATAACATATACGTTAACATTTTAAAACTACTTTCAAAATTAAGGTCGCTAATTAAAGAGTGCCTAATTATCCGGTGCCTAATTTTCCGCCTTGCCTAAAAATCCGGTGCCTAAATATCCGTAAATACGCGGTGCCTAAATATCCGGTGCCTAAATTTCCTAAATTCCTAGGCCAATCACACAGGTCAACGGGTCAACGGCTGTCGATAGACAAGGGACAATACTGCTAGTTCACGCAAGTATGACCTGTGTTATGGTCAAGTGATCAAGAGCTTTCACGGTCGAGAGACAGTGTGTTTACAAGGACAGTTGAGTCCAGGACAGCAAGGCATAAGGACTGTGTGGTACCTTGTGAGTCCTCGAAAATGTAGCTGTACGAGCTAGAGACACTAGTAATGTTTAGTTAGGCAGTTTTGTAGTGTAGCAAAGCATTTGAATTTGATGTAGCCAATTGTGTTGAATTGGCTGTCGATGTATTTGTAATTAAATCGCCACTTTGTTATTTGTAGCTCTTGTTGTCAAGTTCTTGAATTAGATGTGCTGTGTTGTGTTGTGTTGTTAAGTAGTGTTTGCAGAAGGCCTGATAGAGAAGATCGTAACAATATATATATATATATATATATATATATATATATATATATATATATACCGAAAATTTAATAGAAAGGCTTAATTGAAGGATTGCGATAATTTACGAAAGCATCAAAACCGTTTATTAGAAGACACTTCAGAGTTAAAAGAAACCGGTGTACGAATTTTCATGCGAATCCGTTCGGTCGTTCTAAAGCTCCCTTGATAGATAAATGAATCCACTAGTGGTATTTTTGCTAACATATTGTAGATTTATTATTCTGAATATGTACTGACATGTTAATTTGCTAAATGTGTTCACTACTTCCATAGTGTCTTGGTTACATGGACCATGGGGAAGTTGATCAAGACTTCTCCAGTCGCTGACGTTGTTGTGTTTCTTTTTCTTCCGCATTTTCCTTTAAAAAAAACAATGTACTTTACAAGAAGGACTTTACAAGTGCTAATGATCTTGTCACGCAACCGCACAACAAGAGCCTGATTTTAAAACTAATGACCTGGAGATCATGCCATCGACATATCTGTCTGTCGGACTCTCTGTCCTATTCATCGGATTTTACTTTAAACGAGGTCTTTACATCGACCTGTGGTAGTGACCCTTTAGCTTCTCATTTCTTGAACTTTTCTTTGCACTCTGCTCTGGTCCTATAGAAATGTGTGAATGACTAACGACAAATTCATCTTTGTGTTGACAAACTTTACTTCCGTGAAACTTTTCAATATTGTGAGCAATTATGTGATATGATCCAACCAAATACTGCACAGATGTCATATGATCCAACCAAATACTGCACAGATGACATATGATCCAACCAAATACTGCACAGATTTCATATGACCCAACCAAATACTGCGCAGATGTCATATGATCCAACCAAATACTGCACTGATGTGGTATGATACAACCAAATACTGCACTGATGTGGTATGATACAACCAAATACTGCACTGATGTGGTATGATACAACCAAATACTGCACTGATTTGGTATGATACAACCAAATACTGCACTGATGTGGTAAGATACAACCAAATACTGCACTGATTTGGTATGATACAACCAAATACTGCACTGATGTGGTATGATACAACCAAATACTGCACTGATGTGGTATGATACAACCAAATACTGCACTGATGTGGTATGATACAACCAAATACTGCACTGATTTGGTATGATACAACCAAATACTGCACTGATGTGGTATGATACAACCAAATACTGCACTGATTTGGTATGATACAACCAAATACTGCACTGATGTGGTATGATACAACCAAATACTGCACTGATGTGGTATGATACAACCAAATACTGCACTGATGTGGTATGATACAACCAAATACTGCACTGATTTGGTATGATACAACCAAATACTGCACTGATGTGGTATGATACAACCAAATACTGCACTGATTTGGTATGATACAACCAAATACTGCACTGATTTGGTATGATACAACCAAATACTGCACTGATCATTAATCTTCGGAATCAAAGACAATACTTTAAAATGGACGTTTTATCCAACGGTGAAGCCTCAAAAAAAAAAGAAATTAAACTCTTCAATATCATCCTGTAAACAACATATTGAAAAACACGTGACAGCCAAGGCTTACCAGACTCAAAATAACTCTCATCATAGTGCTATGCTGAAAATGTTTTACTCTAGGATCACACGTAAAATGTTCCACAAACTGCGTGGCAAGAACCCCTGATCTAGGAAGACATTAACACCAGGTTCAGTCTGCAAGCTAATACTATCTATCCACTAACAGATAACTGTGCAGATTTACACATAGACATAAATCCTGCGATAAAACGTATTGCTGTATTTGATAGGAGATCTTTATTTTGTAAGCAAGTTAATATTATTTACACAAAATGAAATGACATATCTAGATTGCAAGTATACGCATTGGCACGTTACACTCTTACTCATTTCTACAGGAGGACACAACTCATAGATGTACAGAGGTCTACTGAGGTGTACAGAGGTCTACTGTGGTCTAGCATTGTAAGTATACGTAATAGAAAGGAGAATACTTTTAGACTAGATAGCAGTAACATCTCTCTCGACAAGACAGTAACGCCACGATCATTACGAGAAAGGATAATTGGGGTGAATGAATTGATGAACCAGAACCGAAGTGTCTAGATTGTTTAAAAGAGATCCATCCCATTCTCGAAAACATAATCGTTAAAGTACAAGTCAGTTCAATTTTCAAGACCAATTGTAAACACAATCATCTCTTTCTTGTCTTTAATCTGTACGTAACACACATTACATTTCGCTTTGAAAGTGGAGAAAAAAAAGTACTCCAATTGCATTTTTTGCTGATTGTGGGGTATCAAAGGTGGATTTTCTCCAATGTTTGTTTTCTATGCGGTAGAAATACATCGAACTAAAAGAGAGCTAAGATGAGTAGTTTCTCTGTTCCTATCTACTAGCGACTCAGTCACTCAGTTGAAATCTGTTTAGTTCTGTATTTTAAAAATGACTGAGGTTAAAAAGTTTTCTCAAGTAGAATGTCACTTAACAGTACGCACCATTCATTGGTTTGTTCCCAGGCTTTAGAGTGTTTAGTAGGGCCGGAGCAACACCTTTTTTTTTTAATTTTGAAAAACGTACCTCGATCAACCTCACATACTTTTTGAGCCCTTGAATTTGTGTAACTGTTGCAATTAAACTTCACGGCCTGCTCTCTCTCTCTCTCTCTCTCTCTCTTTCGCTCACTGGAATCCCCATTTTGTTGGGGTTTTTTTACCTTCGAATCGTCTTTTCTTTCACATAAACTTTGGACTTGATTTGAAAAGACCCGCTTCGTAATTCGACCCCCGACACACACACACACTCTCATATTTTGGGCCCGTTAATTTTAGTAGCACTTTTACTTATCCGGCACCCCTCCTCCCCTCGCCGACAAAAAAAAAGAGTCCTTCGTACATATTACCGTTCCTATTGTTACATTTCTCCTGGTAGTTTTGGATCTCATTAAATAAAAAGAATTATCAATTTGATTTTATTATTTGTAGTCGTTTAGTTGAACACTTTGAAATGTAGATCTAGATTTATCTTTTCAATACTATTAAAGTACATGTTTTTTTTTTGTTGTTGTTTTTTTTTGTTTGTTTTTTGTTTGATAGTGCTACAAAGTACCAATACTTGCTATCTCTCTCTCTTTCTCTCTCTCTCAAAAAAAAAAAAAAAAAAAAAAAGACTCGACCTCTAGATTTATCCACTAGTGGATCCAGAACTTTGGAGTGGGGGGGGGGGGCGATTTTTTTCCAAACCCTAACCCTAACGCCCAGTAAACCTTAACCCTACGCATAAACTTGCGTACAGCACACACACATCAACACACACACACACGCACGCACGCACACACACACACATCAACACACACACACACGCTCGCACACACACACACACACACATATATATATGACAATAAAAAAGCAGCATGTCTCAACCTTCGGCGAAAAACAAAACAACTGGGGCAGCGCTATAAGGTTCTGTTGTGGGGTTCGGGGCGAAGCCCCGACGCCATAAGCGTTTTCTTGCTTTTTTTCACTGCAGAAACGCATTCTCCTGACAAGTACAGCTCATTATTCATCAATGGAGTTCGGGGCAAAGCCCCGACGCCAAAAGCGTTTTCTTGCATTCTTCATTGCAGAAACGCATTCTCCTGACATCTACAACTCATTACTCATAAATGGAGTTCGCTTCGCCCCGACGCCAAAAGCGTTTTCTTGCATTCTTCACTGCAGAAACGTATTCTCCTGACCTGAAGCTCATTATTCATACTATTAAAAAACGACCTTTCGAATAATGTTGTACTTGAAATATATTCTAATATGAATTTATAGGCCCATAATACATTGCAAATAAAACCGATTTGTTCCTTGAAAAGATAGGAGACCCCACGTATTTAGATTTTTGCTTTGAGGATCGCCGCCGAAAAAAAAACTTATTCGATAAATAGTATTCAAGAAAACTCTAGTATAAATTGTGAGTTATGGAACAAATTTATTTAGCTAGAAAAATATCAGATTGAGTAAAGATTGGGAAAAGGCGACCATGATTAAGTTATTTGAGTTTAGAACTCATCTCAATCATGACTCTTATACTGAAAAATTTCGTTTGAATTCTAACTTTTCCAATACAAAGTCTTTCTTAAAATAATTATGATAAATTCATGTGAAATTACAAAATTTCTGTCTGGAAATGGGAATGACGGTAGAGTGAAAACGATTAATCCTCACTCCTTTACTAATTTCTGCTAAAGATTGCATTTGGCATTAAAGAATAGGGGTGGGGCGACTCGATATAAGAATTTAATTTATAGTATATATAAATTATATTAGTGACAGATTTTTTTTATTTTGAAATTTCTTAACTATAATACAAAAAGAAAAATTATTGATTTGTCCGATGGGGGAAATGCGATTGCATGTATCGCCCATCCCACCTTGTACAACCCTTTTTAATTTAAATTTACTAATGATACAATTTGAGATTAGAGTGTGGTACGACATATTTACAATGGGTCACATATCAATACGTAGTTTATATTATATAGATATTCAACTAATTTTATTCACAAACTATGATTCTGCACAAAAAATAGGACCGAGGGCAGTACATGCAATCGCCCCCCCCCCCCCTTTTCACCCCACCGAATCGGCCAAAATACCAGAAAGGGAGCGACATAATATAACATTTATATATTAATTCAACTAATTTTGTTCACAAACTATGATTTCTCCATAAAAACGGACCGCCCCCCCCCACTCAAAGGGTTTCGGTGGGAAGGGCAGTAGATGTATTCGTCCCCCCCCCCCCACACCAATCGGCAAAAAGGGAACGACATAATATAAAGATCGGTTAAAATATCAATAACAAGTTTTAAGGATATAGATATTTAATTGATTTTGTTAGCAAGCTGTGATTTCTACAAATAAATTGGACCGCCAACCCAATCGAAAGTGTAGGGGGGGGGGATTGATACCATCGCCCCCTCCCGACCCCACCAAATCGGCCAACATACTAGAAAGGGGGGGGTGGCGAAATAATTTAAAAATAGGTTGAAATATAAATGATTAGTATATATTTTTAACATAAGTATTAAATTCGTGGGGGGCGATCGCCCCTACCGCCCCCCCCCCCTAGATCTATCTTATTACTGCTATTAGATTGGTTTAAATTAGACAGCGTGTAAAAGGAAGTGGAAATGACGTAAGGTATATTGACAATGTCAAACATTTCTGTCAAATTAAGGAATTCGTGACAGTTTGTCAACTACTTGCTACTTAGAGACTGCGGCCTTTTGGGGGGAAATACCGGAACAAAAAATACAAACGTTTGAAACAGCTTGCGGTTTTTTCCAACTAGCGGCGTTCAGGTTGGATATCTGTCAAAAAGCATTCTTATTGAACACATAGGTGGTGAAAGAAACTTATGTACGAAATTTGATGCAGAATACTAAGATAGTTTATTAAGCGATCTCGTGATAGATCAGTGGTATTTTCGCGCATATATATATATAAATAAATAAATATATATATATATATATATATATATATATATATATATATAGAGAGAGAGAGAGAGAGAGAGAGAGAGAGAGAGAGAATATATAATTTTTCAGTTTGAATTATATGTTTTTTTTTATCTAAAGCGGTCGCCGAAAGGAGATTAGCCGCTATTAAATTTGTGTGGTCTGTCTGTCTGTCCTGTTTCTGTCTGAAACTTGAAAAAATAAAAAAATTCGATATAATGATATTTTAGATTTTGCAAAGTTCTGATGCAACGGCTTTTTTTTTATTGTTTTGTTTTCAGAAAGCGAATCATTTAATTTTGAATTTTTTTTTCAGAAAGGTACACCTCATTTTAATAAACATTTCACTGGAGTTTTTATAATAGATCATAGACTTCTACAATAGTAACTCTGGTTTCTTTCATAAATTTACATCTGTAGCCACAACTATTATTTTTAAAGATTTATTTTTGAACTCCCTTATTGAGAAAAAAATTCTCATTGAAATGTTTTTAAAAAAAAAGCTATTTCTTTCAATTTCCCTTGATTGTAAGTCTTAAAAAAACCGAGACTATCCTAAGCCGCAGTCCTGACATGTCCTCACTTGCCACCTGATGACACTCTAACTTTGACTAAGAGTCCAGATCTATTTAAATTGAAGCTAGTTGATAATTTTTTAAAAAACATCTATACATTTTTAATCTTAACTGTTTCTCTACGTTATTATTTTTCCACGTTTTGAAGGAATTCTTCATTTTGCTCATTACTATTTCACTACCCTGTTATGATTAAGCTTCAATAGCTTTGTTGTTTGTTATCTGAAAATGTTGTTTTTGGATATAATTAAAGGGAAAATGCATGCTCTTTTTATGTAACACAAAGTCAAGTTTATAAAAATAAAACATTAATATAATTTAATGATGTCAAATCAACGATGTTATCGTCGATTAGGAGACAAAGAGTTAAATATTTTAATATAGTGTTATTATGTTATAAATCATGAATTTTTTATCAAAATTGTTACCCTCTTCTTCAGCTATTACTCGTATACTTACACTTAGACTAGATCTAGAGTTGTAGATCACTTAGACTAGATCTAGAGTTGTAGATCACTTAGACTAGATCTAGAGTTGTAGATCACTTAGACTAGATCTAGAGTTGTAGATCACTTAGACTAGATCTAGAGTTGTAGATCACTTAGACTAGATCTAGAGTTGTAGATCACTTAGACTAGATCTAGAGTTGTAGATCACTAAGACTAGATCTAGAGTTGTAGATCACTTAGACTAGATCTAGAGTTGTAGAACACTTAGACTAGATCTAGAGTTGTAGAACACTTAGACTAGATCTAGAGTTGTAAATCACTTAGACTAGATCTAGAGTTGTAGAACACTTAGTCTTAGACTAGATCTAGAGTTGTAGAACACTTAGACTAGATCTAGAGTTGTAGATCACTTAGACTAGATCTAGAGTTGTAGAACACTTAGACTAGATCTAGAGTTGTAGAACACTTAGACTAGATCTAGAGTTGTAAATCACTTAGACTAGATCTAGAGTTGTAGAACACTTATAGACTAGATCTAGAATTGTAAATCATTTAGACTAGATCTAGAGTTGTAGAACACTTAGACTAGATCTAGAGTTGTAGATCATTTAGACTAGATCTGTAACATATTGGTGTAATATGTACATTTGCACACTAGCGCGTCAGTGCAACACCGCTTGTGTTTACGTAATAAATGGAGTTCCTAATATGTCTTCCCTCTTAAACGCTAGTTTGTTATTTGTGTTTTACGTATATTCTACATGGTGTCAGAAGTTGTAGATCAACATTTTAAAATATTACTTTTTAATGCTGCTTTTTGTATAATGATAAGCTTTGCTTATATGTCTACGTAAATCTAATCTAGACCTCTAAAACAATACGAAGCCTTATTAACATCTGTAACTATTACATTAGACATTGCCAGTCCGAGTGCTCCGTTCACTATAAACCAAAAAAAATTGTTTTATGAATTGTTATATTTTTATTTTGGCAACCATTTTTATTATTTCAGTAAATAGTTTTAAGAAATTCAGAGCTTTTCGGAAATCCTTATCACATTTTTTTTCTTCTTCAAGAATTTTTTTTCTTTTTAATAAGTACCTCAGCTGTCAACTATATTTCTTTTTTTTTCCTCCTAATCTCTTTAGCTCATTAATAAGAACATATAGAATTACTTTAGAATTCTCCCCCCTTCAACTTAGAATTTTTTTTCTATTTTTCCCTTTAATCCATGAGATTATACACTTCAAAGATATATGCGTTTTTTATCTGGGTTTATCTTGTTTTTTCCTGGCGGAACTTTTAATTAACAGAATTAGTCGTGTTAGTTTTTTTAAAAATGTTTCAGGGACTTTATCTTCACAGCTCAAATCTTTTAACCTGAACTGGTTGGTGATTGGGGGGGGGGGGGAGTAAATTTAATTTCGAAAGATATTTATCAGACAATGTGTTTGAACTTGTTGAAACATCACAAGATAGGAAAATCTCTTATGGTGTAGAATTGAGTTGAAACATCACAAGGTAGGACAATCTTTGATGGTGTAGAATTGAGTTGAGACATCACAAGATAGGACAATCTTTTATGGTGTAGAATTGAGTGTACCATTCAATGTAAGATGGATATAATACTAATGTCAACAATGGCAAATATTGATAGAATTTTGAAAAGGCGTTGTTAACAGCTATCAAAAATGTTCTATTGAATGATTACAATGAATAAAACAAGGGGAGTAAATAAACATTGGAGGCGCGATGGCTGAGCGGTCAAGCGCTTGGCTTCTGAACCGGGCTCCCGGGTTTGAATCCTGAAGACTGGGATTTTTAATTTTGGGATCCTTGGGCGCCTCTAAGTCCACCCAGCTCTAATGGGTACCTGACATTAGTTGGGGGAAAGTAAAGGCGGTTGGTTGTTGTGCTGGCCACATGACACCCTCGTTAACCGTGGGTCACAGAATCAGATGACCTTTACATCATCTGCCCTATAGACCACTAGGTCTAAAAGGGGAACTTTACTTTTTATTTTGAAAGAAACATTACGACTAAAAACAAGAGAACATAATCAAATGCAGTTCTTCTGCTGGCTCTCAATTGAGAAAATGTTTAGTTAGCAAAGTATGAATAACAAACATGGTTACAAAGACAGTTTGTGTGGAAACACAAACTCAAAATCGGCCCCCTAAGTGTTCCACCTAGAGTCTACACCGAAATTCGAACACGGGACTTCCGGTTCCAAGTGCTTTACCCCTCAGCCACAGCATCTCCATATATTCATTTAGCGTACACTTATAGGTATTTTTTTAAATAATAATTATTAAATTAATTGTAACCATACATTCAAAATTAATAACATATTACATTTAATAAAGAGCAACTTAAAAAAGAGTTATTCTTCTAACAAAATTAGATAAATTGGCAACACGGAAAAAAAAATTCTTGGCCAACTTTAAGCTACAATCATACACATAAAGTATTTTTATGTCTATGGCTACAATTGTGTGCAAATGCCTTAAGACTTTACCCTCGGAAATAAAAATTAATATCTCCATTGTCATTGGTCATACAAACTAGACATAGATCTAGCTAGATCTAGACCTAGTTTAAGATCTAAATCTAGATTCAAGATCTAAGTTTAGGTCCATAATTAGATCTAAGTCTAGATCTAGAACTAGATATAGAATCTGATATAGAATCTACTATATCTAGACTAGAGCTCGTATGAATTTACACGTTTAATCTTACAATTACTAGTAGCTACTAAGCCAATGTTATGATCATGAATAGTAGGCCTTTTGTTACCGGGTAATGATGTACTATGCTGTTCGTATCCGATTCATTTCTTAATATGATACTATTGTTTACATAATAAATAAATCTTCACCCCTAAGCTGTCAGAAAATAAGTTATTGCCTTAATAATTAAAATTTTGTTCAAATTATCAAAACATTTATAATATAAGCCTATATACTATAAATATTTCTAGATCTGGACCCTATTTAGTCTTATTTATAATGTGAATATGTTAAAACTGCGCGCTGTAAAAGTAGTTCGTTAATTTTTAAACTTGTAACTAAAACGAAGTTCGTATCAAAATTCTTTTTAAAAAACATTTGAATCAGTATTCTATTCAAAGAGTTTGTTAATAAATGGAAAATACATTTTATAATGATCCCTTGACACTTTTACCATTGTGACATTAGATGCAATTTTTTTTTACCATTGCGTGAATCCATTAATAAAGATTGAGTTATTAATGAAGAAGTTCATGGGACCTTTTAAAAAAAGTTATCTCCCTTTAAGTTTTTCATTGAAAAGTGCTGTAATTTTTTGAAAAATCTGCTTGCATGTACAATTTAAAAAATTAGATGGTTTACTTTCGGAAAAGAAAAAAGTAGCCGTTGCATCAGAACTTTAAATGATCTAAAATATCATGATGTCTGATGTTCATTTTCTCTTCTAGTTTATGAGATCTAAACGGGACGGACTGACAGACGGGCGGACAGGCCACACAAAACTAATAGCGTCTTTTCCCTTTCGGGGACCGCTAAAAATGTTAAATTAAACCTATACTTGCATAAATACATAATTATAATCTCTGAGGCTTATCACTTGTATATATATATATAAATATATATAATTCTCTTCATGACTCAAGAGTTTTGACATACAAGAAGAAGTAAAGGAAAGATCACTCTTAATTTCTGCAAGTCGGACGAACTAGAGTTACCCTACGAAAAAAAAAAAGAGGGGGAGAACAAGTAGTAGTCACCCGTCACAAAATAGCAGGGCCGAACCGTTGTGACACAGAAAGATCACTCTTTTTTTAGCGGCGAAAAAAGAGGAGGGGGAGAGAACAAGTTAACTTCTCTGTATTCACCCGTCACTAAATAGCAAGGCCGGAACTGACCATTGTGGGGCCCTATGCGAAACGGAATTCGCGGAGCCCAGTTTGGGTAGGGATACGGATTATAAGTGAAAATTAAGAGTTTATATTAGAAATAAAATTAAATTCGTCTTTGCATTTTATTCATTCTTTACTACGTACAGAATTACTTTACGAGCCTTGTGTGTAGCGAAGTTATACAGTATATCATAAAAATTCTTTTTTCTACATAGATCAAGCTCAATATCAAGAATTACCAAATGTTTCAATCTATCTACGAGTATTGTTAACCTCAAGTAATTCTTCATTAGTTTGAGGCGCGAGAAGCTTCTTTCAACAGATTCCAAAATTACGGGATAATTTCGTTTTCCATATTGAGTGACAGCCCGAAATGACAATTTTTGTTTACATTTCAGGTTATTTGTATGAGTTTTCTAAAGACTTTAATAATTTCCGGAGATTTCCATGACTTTTTCGTATATTTTGCAATTTCAGGAGATTTCCCGGAGCTCCTGGTAAATCGACAGGAGGCCGCGGGAAATCTGCTATTAGTTATAAAATAGTTTAATTTAATAATTTATGCACCTAGAATTAGCGCGGGTCCTATGAAAGTGCGGGGCCCACTGCGGTCGCATAGGTTGCAGTGGCCTAAGGCCGGCCCTGCAAAATAGCGCCGTATGCTACGCCGACGATCGACTAGTTAATAAATAACTATAATATATCGGTAGTTTACTTCTTTAGATAAATAATACAAATAATATATGATACTTATTCTAAAAGACCCTGTGAGAGACTTTAACCAAAGGAGTGTGGGACCATTGATATGTTAATGACACTGCAAGGCAGCTCCAGGAAAAATTCCAAGAACAAAATGCAGACTTCTTCTCAATATATGTCGACCTAAAAAAAATCATTCGACACTGTTAGCAGAGACTCTGGAAGATCTTGTTAAAGGATGGGTGTCCATACAAATTCATATCCATGGTGAGACTATTTCATGATGGCATGAAGGCTCCTGTCTAGGAAACTGGACAACCATCAGAGCCCTTCGAAGTATCAAACGGGGTAAAACAAGGCTGTGTCCTAGCACCTACACTATTCAGTAATATGTTCTCTGCTATGCTGACAGATGCATTGACAGATAGAGAAAATATCGGGATAAGTATAACATACAGACTTGATGGTGGCCTATTCAACCCGAGGCGTCTCAAAGCAAAATCAAAAACAAAATAAGCAGTTTTCAGAAAACTGCCATTTTCTGATGACTGTGCCGTAAATGCCTGCTCTGAAAATATTCTGCAGAGCATCGTAAGTGACTTTTCAAGAGCATGTTCAGACTTGGGCCTCACCATTAACACAAAAAAGATTGAAGTTTTATATTTACCTGCTCTAGTTAAAGCCTAGTTGGATTCAAGCATCAAGATAAACGGACATGATATAAATGCAGTGGACAGATATATAGAAAACATGCAAAAAAAACAACAACAACAAAAAAAAACTGAATTACTTTCACATGACCTATCTAAGAAAAATACTGAATGTTAAATGGCAAGAAAAAATACCTGATACTGAAGTCCTTCGAAGATCGGGCCTGCAAAGCATCCATACAATCCTGATGCAGTCCCAGTTGCGATGGGTAGGACACGTCTGCAGAATGGAAGACCTACGCATTCCTAAACGACTGCTATATAACCAACTAAGGGAAGGAAAGTGCTGACAGGATGGACAAAGAAAGCGCTCTAGGGACACCATCAAAGCTTCTCTGAAAGCCTTCAGCTTTGACCCAGCCACCTGGGAGACAGAAGCACATGACAGAGCATCATGGGGTCGCGCTGTGAAAACTTGCGCACTTGTTGCTGAGGACAAGAGAACAGCGCTGGTAGAAGAAAAGCGTAAGAGAAAAAGCAATGCCAATGACACTAGCTCCAGCTGGAATACAATGCCCGGTGTGCAGCCGAACATTCCGGGCTAGCATGTGTCTCACCAGCCACATGAGGAGGCACAAAAGCCCTCAGTCCTCCGTATGTACACAATCAATTAGGTCGCGTACAACGTGGACACTTACAATGAGACTCTATTAAAAAATAATTTCACCCTAAACAGAATCTAGAAATAACAACTAGGCTTAGATAGAGTCTCTACCATAAAAAAAAAGAGAATTCACTAGAGTGAAGCTTTAAGTCCAATTAAAAATTTAATCTCGACTCTTGTACTTTCTAAGGTAACACTAATCTGCGTCCCCGGGCTGGGTCGTCTGCTTGTTTCCTGTAGGTTACAATCGAACACATTAGAGAGTATACCTTCAGGCGTCCAGACTCGTTTAGGATAGGATTAAAGTCAAGTGATAAGAAGACACTGGATGGTCTATAAGTACCACCAGTTGCTCCTAGGTAGAACATAACTCTTGTAGGCTCAAATACTCAAACAACAGAATGCAAAGAAACTAGGGACAAAATATTGATATAGATCTACAGATCAATACTATAGTGTTGCTGTTATGAATACACTTGAAGCTATTATCACGATATCCTTATCGAACTACTATTTAATAAGCGTAACTTCGTTAATCCGCTGTTGTAGGACTGTAGACTGACTAAAAGAAAGTAGAAGAAATACAAAATAAAAGTTTACATTAAAACCTCGATTACGGAAATGTTTAGTGACTCGTACAAAGTTTAGTTTTAAACAAAATAGTTATGGCGTGAAATCTGAGAATAATATTTAGATTTCTAAGTTTAAAAAATGGCTTTCTATTTCACCGACTTTCTTCTGTCTGTCTGTCTGTCATCTCTCTTTCACTCTTTCATATATAAATTTATTTACATAAAGAGAGAGAGAGAGCCGAGACGTAAGATCTTGTACCTTGTTTGTATTTTCTCCAATGAGATCTAGATCACATGCAAACCTGAGATTGGATACATGCCTTCAGTTGATGGTTAAGTTAAGAGTAAATCCTTCTAGAGTCTTCAATATGCTCCAGAAATACCTGAAAAAGAACTGAAGAGAGAATGCATCCTTGCCGCACTCCTATGGATGTCCTTTCTCAATTTCATTCCTTAAAAATACTGAGCTATTTGCGTTATGATATAGAGCTTTGAAAACATCGATAATGTTTTGATCTAGGTTGACTCCCTTATCAATTGCTACTCGCCATCATGCCCAAACCCTGTCAAAACCTTTTTTGTACTCTATGAAGTTTTGTACCAGTTTCTTTTGGTGTTGAATGCAGTTTTTATTGAACAGTCTGATGTGAACTACTTGTTCAACAGTGCTTCTACTTGCATGGAGCCTGCCTGTTCTTCGGAAAGTATCTCTTCGTCTGTTGAGAACTATTCTTAGCATTATCTTGCTCGGATGAATGATTTAGCTTTGGCATTGTCTCAAGTTTCCTTTCTTAAGAAGTGGAATAATTAAAAATTGGGTCCATTCTTTTGGCCATGTTTTTTCGTCGAATATTCATTTGGCAGATTGTGCTAAAACATTTAGCTATATGTGAGCTGGCGTGTTTAAACGTTCTGGTGATATGTGTACAATGCCAGCCACTTCATTGCTTCCTCTAAGTCTGACTCTAGAATTGGAGCCTCGCCAAGGTCTCTGTTGTCCCAAGAGGTTTTGATGATTACACTGTAGTTGGGATTTATCTCGAAGTTATAGGCCTACAGATCTTTGCAATATTCTGCCCACCATCTAGGCTCAGGTTCAGTCAGAAGAGCTCTATCATTGTTTTCAATCACTGTGGTTTTAGCTTGTCTTGTGATGGTTAAAGCTTTTAATGTTTCGCATTGTTTTATCTTCAGTGGCGGACCGATAGGGTTAATGTGTGTGTGACCTACTGACACGCGTGGCACAGGTCAACGGCTGTCAATGGACAAGTGAAAGTACTAATAGTACACGCTAATATGACCCGTGTTATGGTCATGTGATCGAAAAGCTTTCGTGGACCAGAGACAGAGTGTGTAAGAAGCTCAGTCCAGGACAGCAAGGCAGTAAGGACGGTGCGGTACAATGTGAGTCCTTGAGAATGTAGCTGTACGAGTCCAGGAGTAGACAGACTAGTAGAGTTTAGTAGGCAAAATAGTGAGCGTTAAGTAAAACAAAGCATTTGAAGTTAGTGTTGCCAGTTGTATAGTATTGGCTGGTGATGTATTGAGTTAACATAAAAAATCTCAGAGAAGAAAACCAAAGCTAATAACACTAGCTCCAGCTGGAATAACCGGGCTCACATAGGTCTCACCAGCCACATAAGGAAGCACAATACCCAATGCAAAGCCCTCAGCCCCATGGATGACAGAAATCATCGAACCACGATGGAAGAACTATATACGTAACATAAAATCACTGTTATTATTCTTTAGTGTGAACATCAGCAATAAATATACAATTTTAACTACAAACGGGAAGGTTTTGAAACCTGGTCTATCAAAATGTTTTGCGTAAGGTTACAGAAATTTTAAAGCTTAAAGTTGTGAAGATTTATAAGATTTAGATATTATGAATATATAACAAGAGGCTATATAGCATTAGGCCCATTATATCTAATTGTAGTATACCAAGGAATAATTCAAGACATACTTGATGTTTTAATGTAGGCCTACATTTTGTTTGTTGTAATGTGAAGTGAACCCAATAGAACCATTCAACTCAATTAAATCCTAATGTTTAAAAAAAAATGATTGAATACTTTTGAATGTAAACATTAAATACGTCCTAATTGTTAATATAATGTGATCATGTGTCTCCAGGAGTACTGCGCCCAGAAAATATATCCTGGCCCCAAAAATCTCCTATAGAAGAAAAACTATACGGAGAGCTGCCTGATCTGGAAACCACAGCGCAGTTCATCTCAGTTATAGGATTACTGATCTGAAATCTCCGATATGTAAAATGAGAAAGGAGAAGAAATTAAATCCTTTAAAGGACCCATTTCTGATTTTTCCCTCTAGGCTCAATGTTCAAGTCATAGCACCACAAGGCACTGCTATCTGTCAGTACAGGGACGCAGGTACACGAGCACATGCTCGACTTGTTTGTTATTATCGGATATTTGAAATGGAAAATATTCCGTGAGTCTGTGGAGCTTATCCCTAGTAACATTCTTAACTATAAAAAACAAAAACCTTTGAAATCATGCATTTGTATGTATATATATATATATATATGTATGTATGCATGTATCTATGTAGGCCTATGTATGTATGTATTTATGTCCCGCATAGAAATTAAAACCGTTTCACCAATCTTGATAAAACTTGGCATAAATGTTTCTTGGATACTAACTGTAACCGAGACGCATGTATAGTAGCCCTAAAACAAACTTAAGGCCCTCAAAATAAAAGTTGCCCAACTCTATGAAAGTATTAGTATTTCATGGATCTAGGCCATGTTTACCATGTTAAGATCGAAAGGATCTAGATGTAATTTTTAAAACTACACTTTGCACAGATAGTTTTTTTTACTTTGACACATATGAAAATACAAAATATAGTCTATTGATTGAATTATTTAGTAAAATTAACCTTCAAATTTGTGTTTCAAAAGCATTTTTACACAAATTCGTTCCTTATATCTGCGAATTTAGAATTCCTGACGTTCATTCTTTCATTAGACTTTAGACAAGACCGAAATGTTTCACATCTCTCTTTGCTAGGTGTAATTCAACTCTAAGATGATAGAACGTCTCTTCGCAAATATATTTTTATAATTAAACACATGAATATACTAATTATAGTCAATTCATTTTATATTTTAATCAAATTAACATTCAAATTTGTTTTTCTAAAGCATTTTTCATACATTCGTTCGCTATAGCTGCGAAGCCGTGTTGATATACATTTTAATAGCTCCATTCATGACTCGCGTACATCTACGAAAGGATCTAGATCTAATTTTTAAAACTACATTTTGCACACATAGTTTTTTACTTGGACACATGTAAATCCAAAATATAGTCTATTGATTTCATTATTTAATAAAATTAACCTTCATATTTGTGTTTCAAAAACATTTTTACATAAATTCGCTCCATATATTTGCGAATTTAGACGTCCTGACGTACTTGATACTCCCCTTTAATTAACAAATCGGGTAAACCCGTTTTAATTGTACTTTATGTCCCAATTATTTCGCGCTGCTTTTATTTTAATTGCTAAATTTATCTCTATTCGCTTTTTACAAATCGGGTAAATCCGTTTCAATGGTATTTTATATTTGATACGGATGTAAACCCTTTTTCGTAAAACTACTTTCATTTTCGTGGCGAAATGTCCGACTTGAATATATATATATTTATTTATTTATTTATATACAGATGCATATGTATGTATGTGAATATATATGTATGTATGTATGTGCGTGAGAGAGAGACAGAGAAAGAGAGAGGAGAGAGAAAGCGAGAGACAATTACAATATGACACGAATTCGAATAGGGGAATTAGACTAAGATTTAGATATTCATGTAAATGTCTCTGTTTCTTTTTTCGAATATGGAAATGACTTATTGATTTAAGGAACTTATTTTTTATAGACAATGAATCATCTCCCTTATCTTGGTTTTCAATCACAGACTTATCACACAGACGTGTTTAATCCTTTCCGTTGTTTCTCAAGCTGCACTACTCTTTTTATTTCTTGCTTGCATTTTGATCTTTGTGTGAAGTCTAAAAAGAAATGTATCAATGCGCTGATCTGGGTAGGAGAACTACGAGACTCCATCATGTCTTTTTGTCTTCCCTTCGACTCAGTCTTAGCATACAACCAACAAATAGTCTGCATGTAAATGTCTGATGAGGAAGAATTTTTTTTTTAAGGAAATGAAAGATAATCCTTGCATTGTCTGTGTGTGTGCATGTTGTTTTCCCTGCTGTATCATAGTCTAAGAGAAGTGACATGATGACACAAAACAAAACATGTTCTATTCTAATACATGTGAAATCATGGTAAAAAACAAACAAAAAACAATGTTATATTCTAATACAAAATTATACGAAGTGTAATTGAATTAATTAGTTTATATCAGTCTTGTAATTAAATTTGTACTAGATCTAGGCCAACAAAAGTAAATCTGTGCGATTAGAAATATTTTACTGTTTTTGTTTAGCGCTATTTCATGCATTTAGCTTTCTCGCTACGCTAGGAATCGCTATGATCCTATCACCTGTCTAGACCAGTTGGGGAAAAAAGGGGGGAGAGAAAGAAATGGATATGAGGGTTATTTTGATTGAAATGGCTTTTTAAAAGCATTTATAAAAAAAGGGAAGGGGGGGAGAATTACCTGAATTAGAACTCATGGTTCAAACCGACATATTAACCATTCTACTGGTGACATGTTGATTAATAAAGAAGATCGTATAGTGTTTGTTTCAAAATAAATTAAAAACGGAGACCTACAAAAGGAACCAAATTAGATTATACTACCACATTATACTTCCACTTCAGTCACTATGGAAAATGACTAGAGAATACGGCATCCCAGAAAAATTCGTCCAGATCCTACGACACCTATACAGTCAGTCTAGTTGCATTAAAACAGAAGAAGGAACAACAGAGTTTTTTAGCAAGAGACAGGTGTGAGACAGGGGTGCATCTTATCTCCCTTCCTTTTCCTCTTAGCCATCAACTACATAATGAGGATAGCAATGAACAAGACTGCCTTTTGGTATTCCATGGTGTGAACAAAACCGAATGACGGACTTGGACTTTGCCGATGACGTTGCACTACTCGCGTGTACAAATAAATGCATTCAAGAAATGACGGAGAGCCTATATAGAGAAGCACCCAAAATTGGCCTCAGCATAAACTTTGATAAGACTAAAATTTTGTCACTGGGATATTAGGCAAAGGGTGCCCCCGTCAGACTTGGCATTATAACAATTGATGGGGATGCCTACCATGCTGTAGCGTGCTGAATAGGAAAGGCAGAGAGCTTTTTTCATTTGCTGCAGCCTCTTTAGACAAGCCAAGCCATTGGACTCGAGACAAAAATACACCTTCTCTCCACAATCGTCTTTCCAAATGCAACATATGCATGTGAGACATGGAACTCATCTGTCAAAATTGAGAAAATATTAAATATGGCTCAACAGAAATGGCTGAGACGGATTTAGGGAGTCAATTACACAGATCGGGTCTCAAACAAGGAAATCCTTTGCCGAACTGGGAGTCGAACACTTAGTGAGATTGTTACTGAGCGTCGCATGAGGTTTGCGGTACATGTTCTACGACAAAATGAACTACGCATACCAAGAGTTGTGATGACATGGAGGCCAATACGAGGAAAGCGCCAACAGGGACGTCCTCGTATAATTTGGCGCCACACCTTCATGGAGGACCTCAGAACAGTGGACACCAGGTGGGAGGAGGCTTCAGACATTGCCAATGACAGATCTTTATGGAGACAGCTTGCGCTGAACGACGCGGGAGGACCTAATCCTAAGTAAGTCGGTCAAGTACAATTTCTTTCCCATATTTGAAATACCAAATAAAATTATTAATTACCAATAGTTAATTAAGTAATTGGTTGTTGTTGTTTTTTTTATTGATTCCTCTGTTGTCAAGTAAAAGAAATAAGTGTGCGAAATTTCTGCTTGATCTGCGATTGGAATTGTGAGAAATAACGTGTAAACTTTTTACCAAACAGACAAACAGACAGAGTGAGTTGATATAAGCTTTGTAAAAAAATGAATAGAAAATAGAAAAGTAAGAAAAAAAATGGTTGATCAATAAAAAGGCAGAAAGAGAATGAGAGATCGACAAACAGGAAGAGGAGAGAGAAGATAGTTAAAGTGGAAGATAGCGAGAGAAAGTGAGAGAGAAAGTTTGAGGAAGCTAAAGCGGCTTTAAATAAAACTAACTCAAAGGGCTACTTAGTCTGTAGTCTCTACGTCAGTAAGTCTCTATCCTCAATGTGTATTTGTTCCTACACAACATTTGGTGTCAGTAAATAAATCTCCTAATGAAATGGCGTGCCAGACTCAAAGCCATACACCAGCCACTTATTAGCCCAGCAGGAAGTGACGAAGACAGACTTAATTAATCCCAGCAAACAAGAAGGGCAGATTAATCTATAATATAAACCGGATTTGTTTCCCTTGTATGCCTCATTTTAAAAAATCTAATTATTTATAAAGTTTTGGTTATATACCTCTTCATTGCATGAGATTTTTTTTTTTTTTTGCAATAGATTTTTAAATATACCTTTTATTCTCCTAAAGATTTTTTTTATTAACTTGTTTCCATTTTTCTACCCGAGCAAGTGAATGGAATAGAATTTTCTCCAATTTATTCCTAAAGATAGAAATCAGAACGATGAATGCAATGAAACAAAAATGAACACTTTGTTCAGACTAAAAGCGCACACCATGACTCGAAAGTTGTTATCAACTTTAGAAAATGTTTAAAGAAAGTACAATTTTATAGATTTAAAAACATTGGTAGGAATCACTCAGCTAAGTACAAGTAAGTTTATAGACCTAAATACATTGGTATGAATCACTCAGCTAAGTACATGAAAGTTTATAAACTAAAACATTGGCATGAATCACTCATTAAGTACATGAAAGTTATAGACCTAAATACATTAGTATGAATCACTAGCTTAGTACATGCAAGTATACATATATAAATACTGTTGTAACTCTCTAAGGCAGGCGCTCAACGAAAGACAGGTCGGCAACAGTAAACGATGTATTTATTTAGTCTAACTAGCACAAGCATCAACAAATAGTAATAGTTACTAGTTAGACTTGGACGTCTGCTATAAAGTCACAGGGAGTAACATGTCTAAGTTCTAAGAGTCCTACTTCATACCAGAACACAGAACAGACCACCGACACACTTCCCAGTGTCGCTCCAGGTCTCCCACACAGTTTCCTAGTATCACACAGGACAGCACTCAGCACCAGACTGTTCAGACTCCCATGATTTTTAGCCGGCTCACAACAGTCCTTCTTCCTGTCTCTACATGTCTTTCACTAGTCGTGTTCAGTAGTGCTCAGATGCGCTCCATTAGTGTAGCGCGGGAGTGGGGTTACAACAATACAATGATATAAATCACTCCGCTAAATACGTAAAATGTTATAGAGATAAATAGATAAGAACGTGAAAGTTTCTTCATACACATTTTTTGATTCTCATCTAATAGAACTCGTGGTTTCTATTTTGAGCATGGCCTTACCTTTAGTTCCAATAGATCAAGGTGAAGCAGTCTCTACCTGAGCCAGGAATGAATGGTTTCCCAGAGGACTAATGAGGAAATGGGAAATCGAGACTGGAATTGGAAAAAACGGAAATAATTCTGTTTTCCTAATTGTCTGTCTGTCTTCTCGTTGATCTGTCTGTCTGTATGTTTCTATTACTCTCACTCTGTCTCTGTCATTAACTCTCTCTCTCTCTCTCTCTTTCTGTCTCTGCGTCTATCTCTCTCTCTCTCTGTCTCTGTCACAGAGTCTCTCTCTCTGTCTCTGTCACTGCGTCTCTCTCTCTCTGTCTCTGTCACTGCGTCTCTCTCTCTGTCTCTGTCACTGCGTCTCTCTCTCTGACTCTGTCACTGCGTCTCTCTCTCTCTGTCTCTGTCACTGCGTCTCTCTCTCTCTCTGTCTCTGTCACTGCGTCTCTCTCTCTCTCTCTCTGCCTGTCTCTGTCACTGCGTCTCTCTCTCTCTCTCTCTCTCTCTGTCTCTGACACTGCGTCTCTCTCTGTCTCTGTCACAGCGTCTCTCTCTCTGTCTCTGTCACTGCGTCTCTCTCTCTGTCTCTGTCACTGCGTCTCTCTATGTCTCTGTCACTGCGTCTCTCTCTTTCTCTGTCACTGCGTCTCTCTCTCTGTCTCTGTCACTGCGTCTCTCTCTCTCTCTGTCACTGCGTCTCTCTATGTCTCTGTCACTGCGTCTCTCTCTGTCTCTGTCTCTGTCACTGCGTCTATCTCTATGTCTCTGTCACTGCGTCTCTCTCTCTCTATGTCACTGTGTATATCTATCTATCTATCTATCTATCTATCTATCTATCTATCTATCTATCTATCTATCTATCTATCTATCTATCTATCTATCTATCTATCTATATTGATTTGCAGAATGTTTGTGGATTTTAAAAGACGATTTTTTTTATTTGTGACCTATCTGGTTTAGCCTAGGGAAGAAACAAAAAAGATACATTTGTACTAAAACTCTTCAATCATCACATGGCAAACACGACAAGATAATCAAATTTCTAAGTTCAGAAATCTGTCAGTTCCAAAATAAAAATATAAAGACCCTAAACTAAAGATGTCATCAAACTCTCAGAACGCCTAAAGTCTGTTTGTAGGCGGCACCATATCGAAATATCGAATTGAATCTTCCATTTTAAAGAGTTTGTTGATTTACTTATTTGTTAATTGTCAAAGAAATCTGTTACAAAATTTCTTACAACAGGGTTACAAAGACAGTTTGTGTTGAAACACAAAATCAAAATCGGCTTACGAAGTGGTCCACCCAGGCAGGTAAAAAAGGCAGGTATCAATATTTTCAGAAAGAACATCAGAATAAAATTCTATCAAAAACAAATGACAGAGAAGAATGGAGAAAGAAGGTTAACAGATCTTGTGTCCCCAGCGGTCCAGCAGACCAAAGGGTTAGGTGAAAGTGAATGTGAATTTGGCCTAACGGATGTCTTATAATGAATATCTAATTGATCAAATTGTTTTGTATAGGGACAATATCTTATTGAAATCCTCAAAAAAAGAAAAAAGCATATTCGCAAAAACAAAAATCGTTTAGATAAGAGTTTTATAGTTTAACTATAGCACTGCGGTTCACGCGATAATATGAAAAACTACTAATTCATTGTTGTTCTAAATTATGACCAACTTATATGACAAAAAATCTAAAACCATTAGCATAAATATGGTAAAAATATGGTAAATTTATATTCCCCTACTAAAGAGCCTCCCGTGTTTGTTACTATTAATAGTGAATAGTTGTAAACGTGGTGTATTTTTATGAAAAAACTGCTTGCATAAATGTTTTTAAAAATTAGATTTTTCGCTTTTTGAAAAGAAAAGAGTAGCCGTTGCATAAGAACTTTGAATGGACTAAAATAAAAATATTATGATGTCGGATTTTCACTATCTTTTCTAGTTTACGAGATCTAAATGGGACGGACGGACAGACATTTCATACAAAACTAATAGCGTCTTTTCCCCTTTCGGGGACCGCTAATAAATGTGTTCGTCCCATGTCTCATGTATATAACAGTAACTTACTAGCAAGAGAGTAAACAATCTCATGGGGGTCAGTATGTCTTTCTGTTCCCTTGATATAAATGCATTTTTTTTTATTTTAAAAATATTTCGAAGATAAACGAATCAAATTAGTATTGATGATGCGGCCAACATATTAGCTTTGTTACGCCCACCCTGCCGCCCACTGCAATGAAAAGATAGAGCTTTAGATGGAGCCGAATCTTGTAGCGAAATTCACAATGTTTTGAAAGTCGTTGGACTCCATAACGTGCATCATACACAATTAGAATTTTTACAAAGATTATATCAACTCAGTCGTCTGTCTGTCTGTCTGATAAAAAGTGTGTACACGTTGAAACTTTGCACTATTATTCATATGGGTAAAAAAAAATGAATCTATTTAAAACCAGATTACAAAGAGAGTTTGTGGAGCTTGTGTCATCACACAAACTCAGAGTCGGCCCCCGTCGGAGTCGGATCTGCCTATTCGCAAGAAGGAATATTCAAGAGGTGATTTAATTTTGATGGTCAAAAGTAATAATGTTTGAAAGATTCATTTGCCGTTATAAAAAAAAATGTTTTTTTTTTTTTTTTTTGTTTTACATGTTTCGGGTGTTCCTTCTAAGTTTAAAATAATTAACTTCTCGCTGGACGATGGAGGATGGCAACGAGCAGGATATGAACCCTGCCAGGTCGTCCAATTTGCGCGCTGGACTGTCGTTCGGATTTATCGATGGTTCCCTGGTTCAAACCCTGCATGCTCCATCCCCCGTCGTCCTACAGGAGGTTTGGACTAGGAAGTAAACTATCTTCAACTCTGAAGGAACATCCGAAACCTGTAAAACAAACAAACAAACAACCCGGGACCGTAGAGATAATTAGTTTAGCAAGCTAACCGCACGACCAGGCATTGCTCTTAACTTAATAATAAACTAATAGCCTATTATTGATAAAAAGATATATTACACATTACGGCATGACATCTATCGGATATGTACAATAGACCACTACGAGCGATTTTAGATAAACTTTCAGCATTGATTTGTAATTAATAAGAAAAAAAAAAGAACATATATATTGTGCTTTTACTTCGATGTCTCAGCACAGTTAGGCCTATCAAGAGAGATATCGGTATTTTATTTAAATGGAACTAGAATGAGGATGTAGATCTACCTAAATTAAACTACTGATTTAGCACTCTTAAGATCTATAGGCCTATCTACTAGATCTAGACCTAAAATATGAACTTGGAATAATGTAGCTGTAATTTAGATAAGATTTATGTATCAATAGACTGAATGCAACATTAAATTTAAAAATAGTAGATTAGTTTTAGTTTATTATAACATTGCAATATTGATCAAAACGTTTGGAAATCAAAATCTACACTTTAAGTCTAGAAATTGAAATTCTACATCTTAATCTAGTCTATATTAGTCTAAACTAGATCTAGAAATTCTAGATCTAGACTCTAAAATAATTTTAAATAGAATATAAATCCAGATCTAGATATACTGTAATAAAAATCTAGATCTAGTTTAAAAAATCTAGATTAGATCTAAATCAAGATATCATTCCTTTTTTAAACGCGAGTCACATAACGAGGCTTAATAAACATTACTATAGGTACCGAGTTCTTTTAGCGTTTCATTTGAAGAATTAATTCCATATGACGTCAAAGGAAAAAAAACACTACGTCACATGGCCTAGACTAAAAATCGCCTTCATCAATACGAACTATTTATCGAGTGTTCATAGACATTGGTGCACATAGTGTTTTCTTTTAATTTTAGCAGCTAGTTGACCAGAAAAAAACACCTTTTATTAATATTTATATTTGTTGTAAACATTTCTAGTAAATTTTATACAAATATTTGACTTATTGATACTGAAAATATCTATGTATTGTTCATCTTTGTTAGCATATTGTAACATTTACATTTACGTCATTGTTTTAGAATTGGTGTATTTTTATGAAATAATCGCTTGCATAATTAATTTTATAAATTAAACGGTTTGCTTTTAGAAAACCAAAAGTTGCCGTTGCACCTAAACTTTTCAAGCCGCATTTAATGGTGAAATAATATTTTCATATCTCTTCTAGTTTTCGAGATGTGAGTGTGACAGACGGACAGTCGGACATTTTGCACAAATCTAATAGCGGCTTTTTCCCTTTACGGGGGCCGCTAAAAAAACAACAATTAGTCAATTAATTACTGGTGACTATTTTGTTTGATACCAACAAGGGCAATGAATCCTTCAGATACGGCTAAAAATGTAGGTTTTCATCTAGTTAGAGATGCCTTTTCTCGCATCAAGTTGAAAATTTAAACAATTATTTTTTGTTTCTAATAAAACATGTACCAAGTAAAAAAACAAACCAATTAGTCGATTAATTATTGTTAATTAATTATTTTGTTTGAAATTGAATAATGGAATTAACCTTTATATTATTTAGAGATATAATTGTAAGTGGCAGGTTCTTCCCCCTAGATAAGCTTTTTTTAAAGATTTTTATTTTTATTTTGCTTGTTACAGCTCGGTAATCGAACTCGCCTTTTTTTTCTCTACACGATGTTATACACATACATTTGATTGATAATAATCGTTTAATATAAAATATTTCTAACTTTTAACATCTCAAATATTTCCCCCACATTTCCAGCTTAATATATTCATGGATTAAACGTCATAAAGTACATTCTATAAGTTTAAAAATAATGATTACTATTTGAATGTATCGAAATCAAGAAAGATTTATTACCTTAAGTGATTATCGTATTTTATTTATTTTGCTTTTTAAATAAATTTCTTCACTGATTAAAAACAATCTACAATCTTAGTAAATAAAAAATATGGAACCAAGCCATTAAGCAAAATGTTGGTGTATCCGGCGTCTGTGTATTGTTTCGTCTTTTTCTCTCTTACTGCATTTTATTTTAGATCTCTACGCACTACACCAAAGTGTCGTGAGAAACTTCCAAAAGCTGAAACAAGGCGTTGTTTTGTCAAGTAGTTCTAAGAAGTAATATTTTGAAAACCCTAACCTATGTAACATATAATGTAATGTTTACATCTAGATCTAGTAGTCCGAAAATAAGAGCACTCTTTTCTCCTAATTATTATTTTGTAATTTTTAGATACATAATCTAGAAAGATCTAGGTAATCGATCTATTTAAATGTCCGATCTAACTAAAGTAATAAGATGATTAAATTAAACAGGCTTAAATTATTTCGATCTAGGATTTTCGAAATATTATATCAATGGAAACTAACAGGAATGATTTTATACTACAGATTTGCGTGAATATATAGTTATGTGATTAATGACCCATCCTATTTAAAATCCGCAAAAAACGATTTTCCAAGATTCAAGGCGACTTCTCTTACAGCTAGAAAAAAGAGTTACATAACAATCGGATCAGCATTTGTTTCCGTTTTCCAGTCTTGATAGGGTATGTATATAGGTCTGTAGTGTCAACAAAGATAAAAGTGTAATTAACTTTTAGTGTGAAAATCTAGAATTAGCTCAACTTTTGAGTTTAACTCTTCAATTATCTTCATTGCTCTCCATTAGCGCCTACATTTCATTCTCACTTCAATTCTGGTTCTCTCTCTCTCTCTCCTCCTCTTTCACGCTCTCTTTATTTCTTTCTTTCTCTCTCATTTTCTTTCTCTCTTGGATTAGTCTCAATTTTTGTTTCTGGTTGAAGTGTAGATAAAACAAGACAAATAAAGGAACAGATAAAAAACAAATAAAAAGAAAATCCCAGAGTTTCTCTTGCCATTCAGAGAAATGATCCAATCATTGATTCACCACAGATAGACATTCAATTACAGCTGTTTTGGGGGGGAAGTCTTTTACGATGTATGTCAGGGGAGGTAATTACGCTCATATTTCCTTCTGCTTTTAAATGTTCAATGACATCCATGGTGTCACCGGAAGAGGTCTGGGATGTGCTTAGAAGAGTGAGACACATAGCCACCAGACGTGGTTTGTTTTGAATTGTTCTGGCTTGTAATACTTCTATGTTCTACACGCTTCAGGAACGGATCAGTTGCATTGGGGAACAATAATTGTGTAATGGTGGAGTCACAACTCTAGGAACTGAGAAATAAACTGACTCTAAAGATATATAGCAGAACATATATTTAGAAATAAAATAGTATAAATAGGTACTACACATGTAAAACATAATGTATAAGAATAATTGAAACTTTGTTTTCACATGTAAATATAACCAAAACCTATGTGGTAACTTGGTGTTGGAAGGATCTATTATTCCTTACTCATAACACAACAACACAACCTACCAAGACTCAAAACAAAAAATTGTATTCTTTGACCCTTGTCTAGAATGGGTTCGCATTTTTTCTTCTTATTACTTTGCCAACAATTTCAATAAATTTGTTATCATTTTTTGTCCTGGCATTATCGTTACTGGCCTTCAAGCTCTTTCTGACTTGAGACACTCTCTACACATAACTTGATAAAAATCTAATTTTCATCATAACATTGAGAAATTTGATAAAAGCTATTCTTATTTCCTTTCAAGCAATCATTTCTGATGAACAAACCAAAATATGAACGCGTATAAACCGGTAGTACAAAGCCTTGAGAACGACGTTTTTAATGTACACAAAGTTTTTTATGCAGCTTGATAGGTTACAGATTGAAAACAAAGTGCTATTCATGTGTCAACGCGACCTTCGCTTTACTTACAGATTTTACTATCCATATTTTCTTTAACTCTCTTGACTCAATAAACATTGTACTCTAGACCTGTTACATGTCATATTTATTGCAAAGCTTATATAACTCACTGTATTTGTCTGGTACAAAGCTGACAGGGAGGAAGGGGGGGGGGGGTAATATCCCTCACACTTGTTCTCCTATCAAGTTGAAACGTGCACAATTATTCATTGGCATAAAAATGAATCAATAAAAAACAAATAACCAATTTTTTAATAATATGCTAGTAATTAATTATTTTGTTTGCTACCAACAAGGGAAATGAATCCTTCAGTATTCACAGATATGGCTAAACATGTAGGGTTTGAACCCCTTATAAAATTGTACTCATTATTTCTCCCACAAACTTTATCGGATCAAGTTGAAACTTTAAATATTCCTTTGTGTACTTAGAAATATATGAATCAATTGAGAAATTAATCAATTAGTTAATTAATTATTTGTAATTAATATTTTGTATCAGTTGAATAATGAAAATAACTTCTACATTATTGAGATATATGATTGCAAATGCGGAGTTCTTCCCCTTTTTTTTTAAAGAATTTTTAAAATTTTTACTTGTTCATCATTTATTGAAAATGTAAAGCTTCACATTGTGTGTGTTGTCATGAGATTTCCAAGTGATCAGCTTAGAAAGCTCTGTTTTTGTGTGCATGTGTGTGGTAATGTTCTCTATCAATACCCAATATATATATATATATATATATATATATATATATATATATATATATATATATATATATATATACATATAGAGCTGGACTGTCCTAAATCTATCCGAATAGGATTTTAAAATGTTATTTACAACAATTGTGACATTTTGACTCCTTTGAACAAAGCGCCTTGCCTGGGTCACTGTACTATGTGTGCGTCGTGTAAATAACAAAAATGAAAACGACTTCTCATTACAATTACCCAGGATGCACGTGTCTTCATTCTCGGATTGACTACAAAACCTAGTCTGCATGTTATAACATCACTGGAATGTCTCCATTCAGTGGCGGACTGGGTATCAAAATCGGCCCGGGCATTACCATATAAACCGGCCCACAAATGGCATGTCATATATTTTCGGTGGGGGGGGGGATTTTTACCCCACTCCGCAATTTATATATATATATATATATATATATATATATATATATATATATATATATTAGTGTGTGTATATGTAATTAACATTTAGAGGACCTAGATTTCGCCGATGACATCTGCCTCCTCTCCCATACACAACAAAATGCTCAGACCAAACTGACCAGACTCTCAGAAATAGCGAAAAAGACTGGACTTCTAATCAACAAAAAGAAAACAGAAGTTATGAGGATCAACAACAGACAAGAGAACCCAATCATGCTACAGGTAGAGAACATCATTGATACGGACCACTTCACAAATCTGGGAAGTAGAGTTGGTAAAGACGGCGGAACTGAAGATGATATACTAATTCGAATCAATAAAGCAAGGTTTGCCTTTTCAACTCTTCAAACTATCTGGCGCTCTAAGGCATTATCTCTACACAACAAGATACGAATCTATAATACAAACAAGCATTAGTTCCGTTATTTTAAGCTTCAAAAATGCATATTCTGAGGTATCTATAGTGCAATTAGCCTGTTACTCTTCCGCTAAAAAAAAATCAGAAACCAAATCTGCTATTCAATGGAGACCAGCGACTGGTAGAAAATGGCAAAATGCTTTAGTTTTTGTATTGGAGGGGGAGGGTAGCCACAAAACCCCTTTTGGCTACGCTCATGAAATTTGGAAACTGTAGTTTGCTTACGTTGGCGGCACTGGGGCAATAAGTAAAGTTTCCCTTTCAGACAATGAGGTCTGAGGCAAGTGATGGTTTGAAGACCCTCCCCTCCCGACTACGCCCATGTGTTATATTATAGGTGTAAGCCTAATTCTCTACAAATATATAAAGTTTGATAACGCATCGAAAACTGGATGTATGCATTCGTAGGATTACATAATGTATTCTATTTATACATGTATGTAGTCTGAAAACTATAAACAATACAATAGCAGACTGATGAGTTTGAAGCTTTTTGGTATTACTTATAGATTACATACTTTTCTTCAAAAAATAAGATTGTTACTTCTTACGCATTTCATGTGTCAATCTATTCATGCATGGTGATCTGTGACTTAAAATATGCTAAATCATTGGTTTTCCTGGCTGACTCGGGCAACCCATTCCATTAAAAGATAAGAGAAAGCAGAACGGTTAGAGAGGCACTTACTTAATGTGAAAAGCTCTTGCTTCCTCCTAGTACATTCTCAAAAACGCGATTTGTATATGAATAAATTATGACCAATTATCTATATATAATTCTCTTCTTCCCTCAACAGTTTAAACGAGAAGAAGAAATAAAGAAAAGATCACTCTCTTAATCCAGCGGATAGTCACCCCACCAAAAAAACAAGAGGGGGTGGGGGGGGGGAACACGTTTTCACAGCTCGCTACGGATGGCTGCGCGCCGGACTGTCAAACCCTGCCCGCTCCCATCCCCCTTCGTCTTGCGGGAGGTTTGGACTAGGAAGTAAACAATCGTCAACTCTGAAGGAACTTCCAAAACATGTAAAACATTTTACAAACACTAAATAGCAGGGCCGGACGTAAGCATTGTGACGCCCTATTCGAAACGGATTTCGCGGGGCCAAGTTTGGGTAGGGAAGCGGACAATAATTGAAATTTAAGAGTTTGTATTAGAAAATAAATTCGTCTATGCATTTTATTCATTCTTTACTACGTACATAATTTCTTTACGGGTCTTACGTGTAGCGAAGTCATACAGTATATCATAATAATTCTGTTTCCTACATATATCCCGCTCAATAGCAAGAATTACCAAATGTTTCAATCTATCTTTGAGAATTGTTGACCTCAAGTAATTCTTCATTAGTTTGAGGCAGTGGTGTAGCTAGAGTATATGATGCCTGGTGCGGTACCTCATCTTGATGCCCCCCCCCCCAAAAAAAAACAACAACTAACTAATTAATAACATTGCAAAACCTGTTCAAAATAATATGTATTCATAAATCAAATATTGTTAATTCAAAAAAAATCACTTTTACATAAATATACTACAAATGAATTTTACACGCTTTCTTGCTGGCAAAAGTATCAATAATTTTATCGAAATCCATTTTTTTTCCACCAGCTCTTGTTCAATGGACAAAATGGCCAAATTAGTGAGTCATCGTTGATCGCAAATAATTCTTGATCAGTTTAAGTTTGGAAAATCTTCTCTCGCATGTAGCAACGCTTACCGCGATAGTAAAAAATATGCGAATCATGATGACGATATTTGGGACTGAATTATATAGCTGATATTTTTTTTTTTAAATTCAAGAGCTCAACAGGTCCATGTTTTGGAAGTTCGGAGGCTTCTGATGAAACGATGACAAACCGTTAAAGCCTCTTTCGCTCCAGCAGAAATTCGTTTTTATCAATGTCGCTAGGAGTACTATCAAGATTGATTTCGACCTGAGGATTTAATAGCTGGGAAGGCGACAAAAATTCATATCTATCTGCTACATCATGAAGTTTCTCGAATCGGGTGATTATTTCTTGAACAATCCTGTCCAAGGTAGAATAAATTTTCCTTCGTAGCTCTTCTTTGTGTGTAAGTACAGAGTAGTCACTTTTCTCACTAGGCATTTTTTTCTTATGGCCAATACGTTTTTGAGGTTCTGTACTGATTCTCAGATCTGAACACACGCTTTCGGCAAAGGTAATGCTGGCTTCAGCGATGTCCTCTCGATTACTACTTAAAAATGTCTCTAATGTTTTTAGTTTGAGTGAGCAGTCTCGAATAGACAATCCTTGTTTTTGAAGGTAGAATTGCGCATCATTAATTTCAGTTAATACAGGAGCCCAAAATCCAAGATAGGTGAGAAAATTAAAAGACTGAACAGCAACCAATAATCCACCTGCTTCAGATCTAGTCGATGAATTTTCATCTCTGCTAGTTAATGTCTCCAGAATTTGAACAGGCAATGAATAGTGACTTCTAGTATACGTTTTTGGACACCGTAGTTTTGACCTTTCATGACCGCAACATTATCATAGCCTTGACCCCTGCAGTCCATTATGTCTAAGCCATCCGAACGCAGTTTCTCTAGAATCATCTCAGCGATTCCAGCAGCATGCTTGTCCTTTGTGTCGATGAAGTCAATAAAAGACTCACGAACCTGCACCCCGTCATTATCCATGACAACGTACCGTAAAATTTTGGAAGTTTGATCCAGCTTTAAGATGTCAGGTGAACTGTCAAAAATAATAGAGAAATATTTGGCTTGTTTTACTAGCTGTATGATTTGTTTTTTAGCGTGATCCCCCAATTTTGTAATAAATTCATTTTGTATTTGTGGAGACATGTATGTATTCGGTCTGGAACAAAGGTTAGTTCGAAGCACATGCTTCCTCAAGAGTGGATCGTACTTTGATAGTAAATTTACTAACTCTCCAGGTTTTCGTCTCTTGTATAATCAAATCTTGGGCCTTGTTGTCCATATTTTTTCTTACTCACAGGCGAACTTCAAGTTCCGTCCAAGCAAGCGATGACTGAATGTGAGCTCTGCTGGTCTCATGTTTTTCTATTTTCGGGGATAACCTCCACCACTCATTGAATCCATCTTTAGATTTAAATGAAGATGATGAAATCTTAACAAACGTGGCCCCTTTTCATTTAAGGAGGGAGAGGCCGGTACTTACGGCCTACGAGCGCTACAAAAGGGGCGACTCTAGGCTATATACCACAATCTTAGTGCAACAGTGGAGAGAGAGAGGAACCGCATAAAAATGCGATCGTTAGTCCACATTGCGGCCAATTTGTTAAAATCATCTGGGCTCTCCACTGATTGAATTCCTATTAGAAGGATTAATACTTGCCCTCCGTGGAGGAGATTGCAGGCCCCACAAATAAGAATGTCCCTTATAGGACAAGAGGGAGCCACCAAGATGCGATTAACACCTGCCATACTCCAAAACTTGGCATCAGCTACACTAAAGTCCTACGCATCAGATGCCATTTTCTGCAACACCGATGGGTCAGTGATGAGGGACCCCGATAGATCTGGGTATGGGGCCCTTATAGACTACACAGACTGGACAGAACCAGAGATGCCGATTTCTCCGTCTGAGCTTAAAAGGGTTTTGAGGCGCCAGCCAGACTGGTCAGTCTTGAGCACTGTTCATCATTTTGTTTACGTTACAATATTACAATTAACTAGTTAGTTAAAAAAAAACTCGTAGAAAACAAAGGTTAGCTTATTTAAAAAAATGGACATTACAATAGAATTATTTCAAAAATTAAACTATTAAGAATCATAAAGAAATGAATAAACTAAGACAATTGTTTAGAGCTAGAGTTTAGAAATATATTTGTAAACTCAATATCTAGATTAAACCAATGGACTAAACAATGAAGTAAAAAAAGGTTGGCCTATCTTCTTCTTCTTCTTTATATTACAGAGCATCGATCAGTGTAGAAACAACATGTATCGTGTGTCCGAAATAAATCTAGTAAATTAGATTCAAACTGTTCTATAGCTTACATTGTATTGAAGAAATGGTCAAGGAGATGAAACAAAATAGCAACATGACTAGTTTATAAATCGTTAGTTCATGTTTAAAATACAGTAGTTTATGTTTGCTCGTGTCCATACAATTAGTCATTTTTACTGAAAAGCTCAGGGAAATAGGAAATTAATACACACTGGGGGAATTTTGGTGCCCCTCTCCACTTGGTGCCCTGTGCGGCCCGCACAACCCGCACATTGGTAGCTACGCCACTGGTTTGAGGCGGAGAAGCTTCTTTCACCTGATTACACAATTACGGCTAATGCATAATGCCGTTTTTATTAATAGCGAGTAGGATTGACGTTTCCCATATTGAATGACACACCAAAATGACAATTTTTTTCTATATATTTCCGTATATTTTAGGACTTTTTCGTATATTTTGCAAAATCATGAGATATCCAGGAGCTCCTGGTTAATCGACAGGAGGGCGTGGGAAATCTGTTTTAAGTTATAAAATGGTTTAATTTAATAATTTATACACCTTGAATTAGCGCGGGTCCCATGAAAGTTCGGATCCTTTGGTCACATAGGTTGCAGTGGCCTAAGACCGGCCCTGCAAAATAGCGGCGTATGCTATGCCGCCGTCGACTAGTTTAAAATATGAATCTCCTTGCATTAAATATCGGATGTGACAGCGCTATACATCTATAAATTATTGTAATTATTGTAATAATTTTCATCATTAATGACTTCTTACTAAGCATAAGTTTGCCATTAATTATAATAGTCTAGTATAAAAATTGATTTAGATCTAGATTAAATAATTTTTTTTAAGCCTTAAGTGTAGTATTTTTAGATCTATGTTATTAAAAATAAACAAAAAGAAACTTTCTTTTTCTTTTCAAATCGCAGAAAGTAGAGCTTTTATACCCATTATGAGCTGTGAATAAGTTGGGTGGTTTACAATTTCGCGGCTGTGTGTATGTGTTAAAGTTAATTTTCTATGAAGCATTGTTAAAGAGCTAATTGTCGCGCCTATTTTTTTTTCTGCGTTATATCAATGTTTTCTAACTTAACCTGTCTCATCCCTCTTTTTGGTTAAATTTCATTGGAACCATTAAAAGACGAGGGAGGGAAGGAGCAACAAATTAGGAGTGCCATCAAAGGCCCATGCCGACCAGCAAAATGATTAGGCCAAACACAACCTCGAAGACATCAAAGCAGTCCATGCCGCTCGTGCATAGCAGAAAGTACGGTCAAAAGTTTTGCAAATGATAATATGTACAGTGTATAGTGTTGTTGTTTTTTTTTATATTCTTGTTGAATTTCAAACAAAATTAATTTTAATAAGAATTTAAAAAAACAACAAGAAAACGTGTTCGGGCTTTTGTGTCTTGCTGCTGTCACTTTTTTTTTAAGTTGTCTGCATTGAAATTTTTTTTTCTTTGGTCGCGACCACACCGGCCCATTTGGTACCGGCCCACCGGGCATTGGCCCGTTTGCCCATATAGCCAGTCCGCCCCTGTCTCAATTTTACCTATAGATTAGACTTCTTTACACTCTATCCTGTTCCGTTTTTAATTTAACAAATTGTATTTCTTGTTTTTTTCTATCAATTATCTTCCCTCGGCTAAGCCTCGTCGTAGATATTTACCAAGAGGAAATACAAACACAAGCGCGCTATCAGACAATTGAAGGTCTATGAAGATCTAAGAGAAACTTATCCGCATAGCTTTCCAAGTGTGCAATAATACTTTGGAAACATTTTTGTGCTATTACCCTCATTACACCATCGTACAGAGCACACGAGTGGTTTCCCTTTGGTCAAAGGAACGCTATTATGCTATGCAAACATTGACAAAGTCAACACTAGACTAGCTTGAGAGATCTAGGGAATTAATATTTTGGTTATCTCCCCCGATGTACTGACTAGGAGAGAACGTTATTAGAATTACTCGGAAGAAATTGAATTTGACTTTTGATTTTTTTTTTAACTCACTGGCTAGAGTAGCTGTGCAAAAACTAGAGCAATAAACATGAAATTTCAGAAATGATTTTGAAACAATCTTTATTCTACTTTAGGTTCTAATAATGACCGAAACATTCCTCTTGTATTGGTCTTTGAAAAGTAAAGAGAAAGCAACTGGCCAGTGGAGAGCTCCACTCTACGACACTAGTTCGAGTTATTAGCGCAATACTTTAGTAACCAAGCTATTTAGCAATTATGCTATACGCGAAATTTCACCTTGAAATAAATATTTTTTACTTCCCACTTCCATCTTTTGACCACATTCCAACTTTCTAGCTATGAAAAAAACAATAACTGTGAGTTAAAACTGTGAGTTAAAAGTATCTGTTCATGTATTAGCCACTTAATGTGTCAGTTAGTCAATGTGTCAGTTATTCAATGTGTCAGTCAG
The DNA here is from genome assembly GCF_947242115.1 of Biomphalaria glabrata. Classification (NCBI taxonomy): domain Eukaryota; kingdom Metazoa; phylum Mollusca; class Gastropoda; family Planorbidae; genus Biomphalaria; species Biomphalaria glabrata. The sequence goes on from NC_074716.1 coordinate 33,580,251, forward strand.
TCAATGTGTCAGTTAGTCAATTTGTCAGTCAGTCAATGTGTCAGTTAGTCAATGTGTTTCATGTACTAGTATTATATAATCAATGTTTGGTGTGTTAATATCAGTTGTTGAGTGTCTTAGTAGCTAGAGAATTGTTTTTAACGATTGAAAGATCTAGGAAACAATTTTCTGTATATTTTTAGCTCTTTGAAATGCTATCAGTTGTATGAAGCAATTGGTCTAGAGATATGAGAACCCTAAAGTATTTGAAATCTGTAGAGCATGACGTTTTCAAATGAAATTTTTGGCAATCTACGAGAAAGAAACGAAGTTATAATTAAAAATAGTTTGGGCCTTATAGATTTCCAGAATTAAGATCCTGCCAATGGAACATAACTGATTTCATCAAGAATTCGTGATCATAATGCTATTTCTATTAAAAGTCCTCTACTTTTGAGCAGGGGAGAGAACCAATTCTCAATATCTAAACGTTTGGAAAAACTCCAAATTGTTGCCCTTGACAGCAAATCATTCATCTACTTCCCCTCAAAGTCTTCTATTGTTATAGCCATACATTAATGACTAGGTGCATGCACACACACACGCACACACACACACACGCACACACACACACACACACAGACACTTTGATAAATTAAAGAAGCTCTGCCTTTAAAAAGTAAATTTAAAAATATTTGTTTGGAAATCTTTCAAAATCTATCTTTAAACCTCTCTGGCGCCATAGAGATTTACACACAAAAATGTGGTTGTATACTTAATAATCTCTAAAACATTTAATATTCAAAACAGTTAATCTTGTTACAATATCGAAGAAATAGAGTTATTAGTTCAAACTTAAAAAAAAGAAATGCATTTAAATTTGGCTATAAGTTGGATTAAAAAAAAAAAACATGGCGTAGTCATCCGTAGTGTAGCGAGTTGTTTATTACATTTCAAGTTGTTAAAGTTTATTGACAGACTACCTAAGCTTTGCCTATGGCTTTGCTTATATTTTTACGTAAATCTAAGATAGATTACATCTAGGTTCTAGATCCTGAAGTACATCTAGACTAGACCTTAAGACTTCTAAATCAGAAATGTAGATCTAGTTCTAGATGTCTATGAAAGTACCAATAAATCATGACTCCATTATACACTACCCGCTGGCCTAGTGGGTAGAGCAGCGTTCGTACAAGAAGCTGATCGGTGTCAAAATCACGAGTTCCATGCCCATTTTAAGCTAAAAAGAAAATAAATTATTTTTTTTACTTATTTTATTTCCA